>NW_021940920.1:1126406-1145571 GCF_004337985.1 Pyricularia pennisetigena | reverse complement strand
ATGTCCACAAATTTGTTTTTTTTTTTTTTTATTTTTATTTTTTTAAACACCGAGACTTCCATGTACGCGCCCCCTCGAGTATCTTGCATACTATGCCGACAATGGCGATAAGAAATAATAAAAAGACGATATTATCGAGAAAGAGTCTGTATAAACATATTCAACCCCAAGACAAAACCCCCCTACACAAAAACACAACAGACAGCCTGACGACCCGCAAACTTCTTTCGAGCGCACCACATTACGCAAAATCCTCGTAAATCGGCTCGC
This sequence comes from Pyricularia pennisetigena, assembly GCF_004337985.1. Classification (NCBI taxonomy): domain Eukaryota; kingdom Fungi; phylum Ascomycota; class Sordariomycetes; order Magnaporthales; family Pyriculariaceae; genus Pyricularia; species Pyricularia pennisetigena. Next base: position 1,145,301 of record NW_021940920.1, on the reverse strand, counting down.
AGCCTTCCCACGCCTTCTTCCCCTCAGTGGCCACCCGCTCCCTGGCCTCCCAGTACCCGCCGTTGAAACGCCAGTACTCTTCGCCAGTGATCTCGCACCGCGCCTTCTCGAACCACTTGGGCACAAATTCCTCCCCTTTTTCCTCACGCTGGCGCCTACGCGCCCGTTGCGCCTCCTCGAGCCTGTTCTTTTCCTCCCCGGCGTCGTCGTACCGCCCCTCCTCCATCGCCCGCTGGTCCGGACGGAGTCGCGAATCAGTGGGCGCCAGCCAAGGCTCCAGTTTGTCGTCGATGTGGTTGAAAGTCATGACAAATGGCGTCAGATTGAACGGTATATCCTTGGGTCGCGGGTTTGCCTGCCAAACGACAAAGGCCTTGTTCGTGTCCGTCATGCTACCACGATGCACCCCGGCCGTGTCGGCGTTCTTCGGTTCCTCAACCGTAGCCTCGTAACCCGGCGTCAGACGCGCGTACAAGCGCGAGTTCCATCGTCCACCCAAGCTTACCCGCACCCGTCCGTCAGCGTCCACAATCTTGCCGCTGATTAGGTACGCCGACGACGCCTTCCAACCTCGTGCCTTGAAGTCAAGGTAGCAAATCTCGCCTGTAGTCCAGTTCTTGATCTCCATAGGCCCGTAGTTGTCTACTACGGGATTGCCGGTAATGATGCCAACCACACTGGTGGTAACCTTCTTCCACGTGTACAGATCTTCTTTGCCGCCAGACTTGGGCCGCAACTTCAGGAACCAAGATCCCAGCGGGTTGATATCAAAGGACCGGCCGTAGAACTTGGACTTGACCGCGGATTCGCCCCAGTACGTCCAGTTTGGGCTCTCGGCCCATGCAGCACCCACCGGCGGGTGGTGGCTGACCTGCTCGATGAAGAAGCGGTAGTTCTTGTCTGGCCGGACGTACTCGAACGTCTCGCCCAGAAGCGGGTTGAACGGTTTGGCCACTCGGTCTATTGTCGAAGCGTACTCGGAAGCCGCAAAAGCTGCCACATACACCAACCGCTCGATAGAGTCAGACCGCTCAGCGGCAAGGTCTAGCAAGTCGGCATACTCCATATCTTCACCGCAGCGATATAATAGTGATGTAGGTTCGTTGAAAGTAACGGGCAGAGTCATCTTCGTCATATCCTTGCCAATCATTGATTTGAGGATTCCCTGTAGACATCTAGTTAGTCCAACTGGTGGTCGTTTTGTAATCCCGACAGACAGCCGAGGGAGTAGCTTACCCAGAGTGAGATCTTTGGCCTGTTGTCAGCATCGATCTTGAGCCTCGTCCTTATTCCGTTCTCATAACCTTTGAATGAGCTGCTGATATCAACCCCGGAAGAGACAACTATTTGGTTGTCCCCAGCAGGCGAAGTCTCAGACTGCGGCATAGCGGGGTCAACCTCAACTTCACCGGCATCGATGGCATCAAAGAACTCATCCTCGTCCTCGGTTTCCGAGTCTGACATGTCGGCCACCTGCGCAAGCGCCGTCTGCCGTCGCTGAATACTAAGAACGGGTGACTTGGCCCGAGTGAAACCTGCATCGGCTGCTGGCTTGGGTGTATCTTGAGCCTCTGCCTCGACAGCCTCGGACTGAATTAGCGCCGGCGACGAGTCGATGCCTAACCCTGCGGCGGTCTGATCCTCGAGCCCACCGGAAGCGATGACCTCCTTAAGAATCCTCTTTGCAGCCTTCTTCTTCTCCTCCGCCTCTCCTACCCTCACCTTGAGCTCCTCCTGCTCCTGGGCAACCTGTGCCATGCTCTCCTCCCACATTCGCCTCATGTCTGACTCGCGGTCCAATCTGTGCTGCCAGTATGCGTCCCTGTCCCGCGAGATGCGTAGCAGATCACCGACAAGCCCCGTCAGCGAACGGACAGCCGCATCGTACGTCTGCAACGCCTGCGTCACCTGTGGGTCTGAGAGGGAAAGACTTGACTGTTTGCCCGACTCAGCAATCATGGCCGCGTTCACCGAAGCAAGAGTCTCCAGCTGCAGTCGGGCTGATTGCGCCGTGATGTTGAACGCATCCTTGGTCACCGGAGGCTGTCCACCACCCCTGCTCGAGTTGTTATCTTCGTCGTCATCATCGTCAAGGTCGTCATACATGGTCGGCGCTGTACCGGTACCTTTCCCGCCTTCGTTCTCAAACCTCCCGTCGTTCACAGGCGCATCTCCGGCCTCGCTACCAGCTGTGCTAGCACCCATATCGCTGGGCCGGTGCGAAGCGGTTGAGTGCATCCTGTTTATCTGCAGGCTTGTCCTTGATTTCGATTCGGCCACACTAGCAGCCTCAGAAACATCCCCGGAGATCGAGCCACTGTGGTTATGCCCTGCCTTGGCCTGAGCCAGTAGCTCAGCGTCGCGAGCACGTTGGCGGTCTTCTTCCTTCTGTTGGTCTTTGGAAAATTGAATCGAGTTGTTCAAGGCCCAGAACCAGCGCTTGGCCTCAACCTCGTGGTTCGCCTTTAGGGTGTATTTGACTGACGACTTTCCAATAATCTCGAACTTGGTCTTCTCGTCCGGGCTCATGTGCAATCTCGCGATGCGCATGTTTATGGCGCCGCGACATGCGGAGCCGGTATCGTCCTGGTGCTTGTAATAGCTTAGCACCCCGTCCTCGAGCACGAACCAGCGCAACTGATAGCCCTTGCGGTAATTTGTCCACTTCTTTAGGTATCCCTTCATCTCTCGGGCCTCGCGACCAGCTAACGGATCCCCGGGGGATGCCGAGGCCACCCCTTGGGATGCGGCTTGGCCGAGAACCGTCTTCTCTTGGATGCCCCGCTGGGCTGCAACTGCAGCGGGCGACTTCTTGAGCATGGCCCTGGTGACGTCGTCCTTGGTCACATCCTGAGGCAACTTGCCCTTGCGGTCTCTGCGGAAGGGGTCGGCACCATGCAGGAGCAGCACCTGTATAAGCTTGTTGTTCTTGCGCCTGGCAGCCTCATGGAGCAGCGTCCCGCCCGATTGCGAGGTGATCGGATCGGAGACAAACTCGGTTCCGTTAATGTCGAGGACAGTCTTGACCCGGGGCTCCTCGAGGAGCTCCTCCAACTTCTTGTAGTCGTTGGCCGCGATGAGCTCCTGCACCTCTTTTACTTTTTCATCCGCAAAGATGGACCGTGACAGTTGCAGCTGCTGGAAGATATCAGGATTGCGGGCGAGGTCGATCGGGAGGCGACCCTGGAAGTTCGCAATGGAATCGTTGATGCCCTCTCGTTCGAGTAGCATTCGCACAATCTGCGAGCGGCCCTGCTGGGCTGCGATGTGAAGTGGGGTGTTTCCGTCCTTGTCGCGCGAGTTGATGTCAATGTAGCCGGCGCCGTCAGAGAGAACGTATTCGACGACAGTGAGTTCCGCGCACTGAATGGCGAGGTGCAGAACCGTCGTGTCGTCTAGTATCAACCCCGTCCCACCCGTCAACGACGCGGTGCTGGCGCGACGACCACCATCTGCCGACTCCCTGATTGCTTTGGAGATCGATGCCGAGTCGCCGTTGCGCAAGGCCTCTACCACGCGAAACTTGCGTACGGATTGTTCAAGGGAGGCAGCCTTGTCGACTAGCGTCATGTTGGACTTGGATGCAGATGCTGGGCCTTGTTGGTAGGATGGAATACTGGCCGAGGGGACTCTGGCATGCGTCCTGGAGGAGTGGGCAGCGGTGGATTGTTGCTGCGACATTGTTGTAGATGTTTGCGAGAGACTGGAGGTCAGAGGTGGCGCGAGACTGGTCGAATTTCGCGAGTGTTGGGTTTGGCCCAGGGAGGAGCCGTCGTCGGAGATGCCGTCGTCCTCGTCGCCGCTTTTCCGATCTTTTCGACGAAGTATCGAAAGAGCAGCGGACGACTTAGATTTTGATCGTTTATGTGAGCTGCAACACAGTATGAACAAGCAATCAGTATACCGAGCCAGTGTGTCAAAAAATTGGCGTTTGTCGGGTCACATCGTCTCAACATTGGTGTATACCCATCAAAAAGAGCCAAGTCCGTGCTGTGCTGTGCTAGATAGCTAAGGTACATACCTATCGCCCGCTTCCGACATTGTCGAGGGCTACCTTCTGCTCGGTCGCCGAGTCGAAGGTTCTTCAAATTTCTTCCACACTTCCAATAGCACCTGCCTGCATGCAGTCAAGTTGTTGCTTGAGCTACCCTGGTCCGTTACCTGTACGTGGTTTGGTTATTGTTGTTTTTTGTATGTTGTCTGGCCTGAACCAAGCAAGACTGAGTTCCAGCTTTCCTTCCCCAATGCGAAGCACTAGTCTAGCAAGCAACTTGCTCCGAGCTAAAGCTGGTTGAAAAAGCCCCTCACTGTGCCTGGAAGGCTGAGAGGTTGCGCCCGATCAAACTTTAAGATGTGGGGCGGGGTAACAGATGAGTGGCTCGTAGACAGGAGATGGACGACAAGGTCTGAGGAAGGTTGAGATGAAGTGTCGCAGAATCGGATTGACAGACACGGATGACAAAAATTGATCGGGAAATTCTTTCAATAGTGATTTGGTTGTTTGGGACAGGTTCTGTTCTGGTGTCGACCTCTAGCCACGGGTTGGTGTCGTGGCGGGATAGAAATTAGGGGGGAAGCTACGCAGTTATTGCTCTGTTTGCAACAAAATGACGTTTGCACCACACCACCACTTTATTTGCTGATGAGGATAGGCAACCTCAATTCCCCTGTGCCTCGATCAATGTGTCCGCTGCTTGTCTAGACAAGATTACGCGGACGGTGCTCAGTCCAGGTTTCTTAGTGATCCTGTGAGGCAGTGTTTGGGCTAGGCTTGAAAGTAGCTTTCGCCTGAAGTAACTAGACCAGACCCAGTAATCCGCTCATTGCTATCTGGCGTTTGTACTGCCTTGAGCGACACTTTTCGCCCCTCCCCCACGGGCTTGACGGGAAATCGGCTCACATCAGTCACGAATTGGGACCCAGCACACTGCGTAAACCCCAACGGCTTTTCTTGGTTTTGGGGCGAGGGAGGAGCATAGCCCATATAAGTGCTATTCTTAGTCAACTTTTGTCCCCGAAACGGAGCCGTAGCATTTCAGACGCCGCAATTTTACTTTGAAAGCTTGCGTATGCAATTCATACATCCGAACCTCCATCTTCGTATGGAGGACTCTGTGAAAATCGCCATCTCAGCAATTGAACAGTCTGTATAAAGCCATTCGCTGCAACATACACACGTTCATGATTGGAATTACTCCTCTGCAAACTTGACAATTTCATCAATCGTAATGATTTTGAATGGACCCATATCCCAACTCAACCCCTTCTCCTTCTCTGCTGGCGTCCGCACCGCTGTGCAGACCATGTAATCCGGGCCCAATGATCGCATGCACACATTAGCATCGTCAACCAGTGTGCCCTGAAACCAAATTTCATGATCCTTCACGACACATTCGTCGTCGCCCTCTATATTCCCCGCCGCGCGCCCATCACCACTCGGAATGGGCGGCGGCTTGAAGTTCCTAAACTCCAGCTCGGGCAGCCAACTGGCGAGCAGGGCGTCCCCCGTCATCTTGACGTACGCCTCGCGCAGGCACCACAGCGTGTAGAAGGAGCGCAGATTGTAGTCCGTCAGCTCCCCAGGCGTCGCGCTGAGCAGCCGGGCCGCTTGGCCCGGCACCACAAACTTCAAGTAATTCGCCTCGGCCGGCGCGAAGACGTCGGCGTGCATGTCCACGAACCGCAACCATCCATCTCCGCTCTGCGCAATCATGGAATGGTCCCGGGTCCGCCTCTCGCTGGTGCAGACGACGTCGATGCCAACGTCGATGGCTCCGGCGTCGCCCCCGCCGCTGGCATCACCGGCCACGGCGACCAAGGCAACAATGCCAGCCTGGTGCGTGACGTTGAAGGCGACGGGCTGCCTGCCGGTGCTTGGATCGACGTAGACGGGCTTAGTGCGCGCGTTCCGCGTAATTGTCGTCTCCTTCCATGGAACATGGCCCTTCGACGAAACGACGTAGTGCTTCAGCAGGTTCGATGCCAGTGACATCTTGGCGTCACGGGCAAAGACATATTTCAACACGGCGGCGCGCTCTGCTTCCGGCAGCACGGAAAGAGCGCGGGACTTTTTGTAGCCAGAAAGGGTTCAAGTTAGCAAGAAAAGTCTCGGCATCTCAGTTCCGGTCCACCTCTTCCCGCTGCCAGGCCTAGCCAGGTGAACGAGCATTGAATGGGCGGTGGGGGGGTTATTCCTCTGGTGGAGGCATGCAGGGTAGGAAATATGTACACGTACTGAGCTTGGAAATGTCTCTAGCTGCTTCGTTTCAGCCACTTCTGGCCATAGTTTCCGGGTGTCGACGAGCCATTGAATGATCTCGGGGCTAGATTCGGGATTCATGTTTGTGGTTCTGGACCCCTTTGGGATCTGCCGAGTTGGACGGAGAGTTGCACTCAATTTCTAACGGATGAAGGTGATTTGTCCAGAGACTTGCAGGGAGTCCCCTCAGATCATTGCAACATCGTTCGACCGATACCGTCGCTGAAACAAAGCTGCAAGCCAGACGAAGTGGGGCACACCGACTCGACGCAACCTCTATCTTGTATAAATTGAACCTGAACCCACTTGTCATCTTCTTTGATTAGAGCGTTGTTTCCTCAACCGCCCACGCCTCCTCTGGGCGGCGGTTCATACTTTAGTCCTGAGTATGAGGCTAGAAGATACTTTCTCTGCGTCCTAGTACGCCTGGCCAGCTTCGACATGGTGGCTAGAACTTCTTCTTCTTCTACTCTCGGTATTCATCTCAGGCCGCCTTGTGTACGATCCATACCTTATTCATCTACACAATCCTGCCTGATTATCTCTGTTCCGTCTTTGCCGGCTCCGAATGCAGAGGCGAAGAGTCTTTTGGAACCTTGATGCCAGTTGGTGAGCCAGTCAATACCACGACCAACAAACCTGGCTACATCGTCGTCCATCAGCAAACAACAAGGCTCACTATCTCGAGCTCTTCCAAACGTCTACATGACTCTTCGCATTACGGAACCTACAAAAAGCAAGCGACGTCGAGCACCCAAAGAGATCCCGCGACACAAAAAACTTGCTCCGCTGGAGGACCGCTCAGCGAGCCCGCGGCCCCGACCCTGTCTCTCCTGTTTGATGAGAATGGATGCGCGCAACACCCACTTCTCTCCGGGATTCGTAGACCAGCGTTGTCGGAGGCGCCGCGCCGGCCCTCGCTTTGACGCGCTTGTCCGGAAGCGTCGTCAGCAACCCGTCTTAACACTTGGCAGCGATCCCCCGGACCCAGTCTTCCTCTGGTCCGTGATGCGCGTCGCCCCGAGGACGGGGGCCCGCCCGTTCCCCCCTTTACTGGTTTTGGTGGGACGGCCCGGTCGTTTTATCCGTAACAATGTCAATTGGTCCCCTGGAAGGTCTCCATCGTCTATTTAATGGAGATCTCCCGCGACCACAAACCCCCGCTGAAGATTTCAAATAAAAAAAAAGATTTGCCACTGGAAAAAGGACCCCACGCCGCTTGGAGACCCTGGAGGTGTTTGATGCCGTCACCGATTCCCTCCCCTTGAAAAAGCCGAGCGGATCCGCCTTGTGGGACGCCACTGCCACCCGAAGCCTCCCCCTTTGCGCAGGTGAGGCTTCACTCTTGGATGGTGCGGGCTTGGTGTTCTTGAGGATGTTGAGGTTGAGTTGTTGTTTGACGCGTCCGCTGGAAGGTTGTTTTCCTTTGTGTTTGTGCTGTGGTCTACCGACTCTTTTTGGACTTTTCTTCGCATCCCTTAAAACCTTTTCCATGTCAGCCCATCTTTACGCCGAGTGTTGGGCAGCTCTGTGAAGCACTTGGGATTGAACTCGGCATGGGTTCTTGAAACTGTGTGGAGAGTCCCTTGTTTTCGAGTCTGAACCTTTACGTGGTGCGAGGGATTATTGGATTTGCTTGGAAAGCTATCTATGGACTAATACAGACTCTATGAATGAATGAAAGATTTTGTTATCACTACGATAGCCCCTAACTACTCGATGATTAAAACGACGCTTTCATTCAATTGCAATTTTTACTTTGACATGCCCAAACGCGCAGTCATAGCGGCTAGGTACCCCTAGACACAATCATGGATTGACTTGACATGAATTGCAAATTAAGTCCTAAAATTTCGTAAGCCTCGGAAGATCTCAATTATTCCAGAAAAAGACATGTTCCATCTACAGAGACCAGATTCCAGGCTTGTACGCAGTCGAGAACAATATAAATAGAACAGGCACTCCAATAATAAATAACCTTGTCAGTTGGATGGTAGTACTGTGAAAGTACTGTCTGGGCTGTACCCCGCCCCCACCAAGGCTGCGCGGGCGATGCACTCTGAAGCAACCGACCTGACCCCTGACGCCATGCTAAACGGACGGACATCCATTCTGCCCCGTGCTAACAAAGCAACCGAGCTTACTTACCACCAACCTTTCCCTCGGAGCTGAACGCGCAAACAGCCTAGAAAGGTACCAGAAACACCGACGATATTCACTCAAACGAAACACAAAGACGATCAAGCGAAAGTGACCAATCAGTCCCTCACAGCCCAGAGTGACGTCAACGGACAGCTCTTGAATCGTTGTCCATTCCGAACCCCTCCTCGACCGAAGCGAATCCAGTACAACCTCCCGTCTGCTAGTCTCAGCTGTGACTCCAAGGTAGACGACCGCATCCAGAAAACCGAGTCGGGGACAAAGGAAGCAAACAAAAACATGGCAGGAGACGGCGAGGAACACGAGGTACATAGACAATATCCTTGGCCTTGTTCCTGGGGAAAAAAACCCCCCCAGCGCGAAGAAAGGCATCTTACCGTTTCTCCCGTTTCGCTAACGCGCAGCTTTGTTGTTTTTTTCTCCTTCATCATCACTAGGGCGCGTCGGTCCAGGAACGCCTGATTCACGCGTGTAGGACAAACGATGTGGGCATGTTGGAGCAGATCGTCGAGGAGATAGGGGACGAAGAAAAGGTGGCCAAGGTGCTGAACGAAACCAAGACGGTCATGGGGAACCATCTTTTGCACGAGGCGGCCTTGAAAGGGAATTGTTGGTTTTTTTTCTCTCTCTCCCCATGCCATGCTACCAAAAAAAAAAAAAAAAAAAAAAAAAAAAAAAAAAAAAAAAAAAAAAAAAAAAAAAAAAAAACCACTAACCAGGAATCAAACACACAAAAAACCACCGCATAGACGACGCGATCGACTTCCTCTTCTCCCAAGAAGGCCTCGAGTGCGACCCCATCAACCGCGCCGAGGGCGACACGCCCGTGCACAGCGCGATCCGGTGGACCAGCCAGCAGACGGACGCCGAGGACCGTCAGCTGGGCGCGGCGCTGGTCGAGATGATGCTCAGCGACGGCGCCAGCACCCGCATCCGCAACAAGCAGCGCAGGACGCCGCTGCAGCTCGTCGAGGTCGTCGACAAGGGCAACGAGGCGCTCAAGGAGATCATCAGGAGGCAGGAGTACGAGGAGCTGAACCGTGGGGATTTTGTCGACGCCGGCAGCGTGGCCGCTCCGGTTCCGCAGCAGCAGCTGGTCAGGGACCAGAGCAGCGATGACGATGCCGAGTTTAGCGGCAGTGATGATGAAGAGAGGGCAGAGTGGGAGAGGAGGAGGAAGGCCAAGGGAAAGAAGGTTTAGATTCGGGCCACCGTCCGACCCTCTTGTGTTTTTAGTTATCTGTAACCTGTCGTTTGGGCTTGGCTTGCATGTGATACTGCTGTGCGCAACTATCTAGACTGGGGATTCCATATTCGACAAGGCTTAGGAATGGGCAGAAGGTCTGTCTGTTCGGTTTGTTCAAGAACCTGTAGAGCATGTCGTTCGCATCATTTGAGATGTTCATAAACCTGCATCATTGCCAAATGTTACACAGGGTAAATGTATTAGTTCAACTTAGGCATCTAGGGTATCTGCATCGTGGAAAAAAAGGGGGTATAATGAGCGCGTGAAACTTGGGACATAAAATGCCCCTGAAGCCAGAGATTTCCAACCAAGAAAGCCAAAGGGAAAAGGGTGATGACGGCCAGCAATCATCCACCACCGCTAATCACATCAAAAACGTCAATCATTCCAACCCATGTTATCCAAAGCCATCCACACTACCACCAAATATTCAAAAGCCCAAGGCCTGTAGAAAAGACCAACACATTCCGCAGAGACACGGGCGCCCGAGGTGATGCGCCGCCGGTCGGACGACTCCTAATGTACTCCTCACTACGGAGTTCCTCCAAATGCTTCTCGCTGATCTTTCCAGTCTCGCCCAGCGTCCTCAGTTGGTCGCCAAAGGTGCGGAGGATGTTGGTTGACCTCCCCCGGGGGCAGAACACAACCTCCCAGCCGCCGCCCGAGGGTATGATGAAGGTCGAGGTCTGGTCGTCAAAGGCGTAGCTGTAGGCGTCCGGGCAGACGGCCTTGGCGTTGGCACTGTACAGGCCGGGCTTGCAGACGTTGGGGTTGGCGTGGTCGCCCGAGCAGCAGTCCTCCTTTGAGCCCGTCTTGCTGCAAGCGCTCAGGCATGGATTGAAGACCGGGCGCTCGATGTTGTCGTCCGGGTAAGGGTAGACGCCGCTGCCGGGCTTCTCGGGCGGGAAGCGCTGCAGGTCCCAGGGGCACCAGCGGGCGACACTAGCGTTGTCCTGGTTAGGCTCGTACGGCATCGGGTACGACGAGTTGGTGTAGTGGTCAGTGCCGGTCCGGGCGGGCGGCGCGAGCCAGCCAGTCGTCGCGATGCAGCTCGGGTTCACGAGGTTGGGCGGTATGTACGTCATGTTGGGCGCCGGTATGTAGACGATGGCCAACGGCAGGTTGTAGCCGTCCACCAGGCTGATGTCGTAAAATGTTTGCTTGCCCGTCGAGCCGCCCCAGAGGGTGAACTCGGCGAGGGTGGAGGGGACGGCGCCAGTGAATTCGCAGTTGAGCCGGCCGAAGCAGTCGCCCGTCGTGCATGCCGTGCCTGGCCCGGCGATGCTGCCCCCCGGCCCCGGCCCGCTGCCGTCAGAGTTGAAGGTGCAGTTTGTGCGACCCCAGATGCGGCCCTGCCAGTCCCAGCTGACGTTAAACTCGCGGGACTTGCCCGCCTCCAGCTCGAAGCCGCCGGTGCCAGGCCCGCGGCCGTGCTGGGTGCCGATGCCGGGCCATATTGTCTCCGGGCACTGGTTGGAGACGACTATCGGGACGGTGAAGTTATCATTGAAGGACATCTTGTGATGGGCTGTGGATTTTGAGCTCCGAAAGTCGGTATCACAACAACACGTATTGTGCAGGTAGGGATATAAGCAAGCAACCGGAGCGAATCGGCTGGTAAGGCATAACAAATAAACGATGGTCTAGTCTAGGCTGAGCAGGTAGAGATCGAGGACATTACGCGAAAAGGTATCCGCGAGAGAAGTCAATATATTGGTCTGTTTTCTTTTCAGGAAGATCAGTCAATGAGGTTAAGGTTATTTCCCAAGTTCCAAGAATAGACAAGCGTTGTGAAAACAAACGAAAAAAAAAAAAAAAAAACAGGATCGCAACACGTCGTCACGACCATCGTAGTCCCATTGGACCTCAGGCCATTGGCAGGCCCAGAAGGCCTTGAAGATGCCTGAACTATTGGTCACATTTTCTGCATCTGGCTTGCCTTTCGTCGCTACCCCTTGGAATGATGGCGGGCAAGTTGGAGGCGTGATGACGCAGGTCCCTGCTGCCACGAGGTAGGCCAGGCATGGTGGTTGCTGCCAAGCGATTGGTCGCGATTGTGCCAACGACGAAAAGCGCTGGAGGAGGTCGTCCAGGGTGGTACCCGATCAGCAGGGATTGATGCGCTAACAGATACCTCGCGAAAGCAACTGAATTCGCCTTAGTGCTGTCAGGGTAATCTCCATCGCTGACATCACTGGGACCCACTTCTAGCTTGGCTACTTCAGGATTTGCCTGGACTTGATGAACACCGCCTCTTTCGCGCTCACAAACGTCGAGATGAAGCCTCGAACCTCGAAGATTGGACCTAATCAACACATCCAATCGGCGCGTTCAAGAAAATCAGACAGACTTTATGTTCCTCAATTGAGTATACTACGTCCTCATTGGATCCGGTACCGGTACCTCTCAAACGAGTGCGAGACGTTTCGGTAATAGGAGAACCATATACCGCACTTTTCCCAGCCGATATTTTGGTGGTTGAATGAGGATAGGATACATTTTGTCTTGTGCATTCTGTCCTCGGACCTGAGTTATAACGACATGGTCCTTGCCTGTTTAGGCACAAATTGAGTTCACCGGTACTTAATTACTTGGGCAGAAAACTACCTAATCATGATACTGAAATTCTTAAATCCAGAAAATAAAAATATGAAAATGACAACGACGCCAGACAGGGAGCAATGCACACCGGCCATCCAAGTCTATCTCCATTCTCACTTACTACCTGCTGCAGTTTTCATAGAGTGTAAGATTTGCATTTTCCCCTATCGAGGCCAGAGGACTCTGTGATATTCCAGTGTGGCTCTCGTCTGAACCTATTCCAGAGTCGTCCAGGTCCCGAAGTACGTACTCTTCTTATCCACCGCCTGGCTGTTAAATTGTATCTGTTTCGCATTGCATGGCTGCCGAGGCGTACGCGGCCCGCCAACCACCCACTCTGATGATTTTGCTGAGCCGGGTCCTCATTCCTTTGACGTCGACTTTGGCAATCAGCGTGCTGGCCGCACCAGGCTTGTCCAGCCCCAGTTTGCACCCCCGAGCGTTTTTACGGGTTTAGTATAAATCAAGCAGCGCTGTCTCAATGGGCGCTTTTTGCTACTTTACGATTACCCGTTCCAGTGTTCGTACTGTAGACTGTGAAGCGAAACCATCTGAAAGACACGAGAGAAAACTTAGATGCACATTGGAATCTAGTGAGCCCACCCTAGCTTTTTTTGTCTTTTTTTGACATTGGATGCATCCTATTGGGGATTGTTGGGGTCGGGCTTTGGCGAGGGAAACGGAAGGTTCGGTAGATTGAAAGAAGAGACAAAGGTGAGCGGATAGGTAGGCTAGAGTGATAGGATGAGGGATTTTGGGCAGGCTTAAACGATGTAGGCTTGAAGAAAGAAGATGTGCAACCACAATCCCTCTCCTGTCTACTTGCAGGCGATGTATGTTTGCTATGCAACTAAAAAATCTTCCAAGTGCAATGCATATAGGTCCTCCAAATGCGGATAACCAAACAGATTAAGATGCCAAAATAGTTCTTCACTTGAAGACGAAGCCTGACTTTTTGACTATATGTAGACTACAACCTCGGTGAGATTGTCGACGGGAAGTCAACCAGGCCGTCTTTAAGATGTTGATGTCGATTGCGAATTCTCTGGTAAGATCAAGAAGATGATGTTTGTTCAAGCAAAAACCCCATTATCTAATAAAGCTTTTTCTCTAGCCGTTCCTCTCCAGTTTGGATATTTGTTATGCAATGTGGCATGGGAGTTCTATGTATTTGGCCTGGCTCCATGGCTTCGGAAAGGGGTTGTTTAGAGTTCTTTTCTGGCCGCCACTGAAGTAACTGCATGAGATGATTTCCGTATACTTTATAATACTGCTGCATGTACTGGGCTGCTTGTATGCCTCCTCTTGGTACGCACCCGACCTTCATCACGCCGAACCCTGCCTGATGGTTTCTCTTGTTTTTGACCCCTTGGGTAACTGCCAGGCAGTATTTACTAAGGTAGCCTTGTCACATAGTAAATTTCAGTAGTTAGCTGTCATGTTTGGGCCCCATCCATCGGTTTTTTCCAGGAGTTGAGATACAGGTGGATCAGCCGGTGTAGACATCTGGCACCAGTGTAGTTGCCTTGGGCTGAGACACAGAGGAGCGCTGAGGCAGCCTGCTTCGCCGCCAGCAGTCTTTAAATGCCATTCGAGAATATCAAATTTCCAGACTATACATGCCCCGTCCATAAGCCTCAAGATCTGCCACCCCCTGAGTACCTAACGGCCCACATGTACGGCTACAAAGCCACAGGAATGCTCGACGATGAATTTCTGCGCCTGCTGTCAGATTAAACGTTGGACATCCAGCTACATCGAGGCTTCGGGAACACAGCGTCGTGTGCCCTTTAGAATCTCAACGTCCGTTATAACGACTTTGCCTGTAGCAATTTGCAGCTCAAGATGCCAGACTTCTGCAGGGTTCATGACCATCATGCTAGCAGAGCTGGTTTTGTAATTTGGCGAGGAAGAGGGTCGCCGTTGTCGCGGAGGCATATCGTACACTTCAAAGCTTCCAGTAGCCCTGGGGTAGGCGCTAAGCCATTCTTCTCTGGTGAAACAAGTTGAGTTGGCTAGCAAAAACCGATATATAATTTTGAGTTCAGCTCTGGATGAGGTTAGCATACGTATACTTCTTTTTTTCGTTAATGTGATAGTTGAACGCTTACCATCGAGTGACATTCTAGCGCCAGGCTGGAGAGAGTAGTGATCGGATCGTTCGTGCACGAGCAAAAGATCCTCAGGCAGTTGGGTTCCTATATAATATTTAGGTCCTGTTTGGTGACAGTCTTGTATTATTAAAAGCTTAACTTTCGGAACGGAGTACACAACGATATGGTCACCTCTGAATCTCCAGGACACAAGAGACTGTTGGTATGGTGTACTCGGCCGCATAGAGGCTCCATTCGGTGCTAAATTGAAGCGTTAAATGAATCTTCCAATGATATACCTGTTCGTAATGCCGGGATCATGTATCATCCCAGAGGCAACTGACGAACGTATTTCAATGGGTTGGACGCTTTTGGCTCAACAACTCCCTTGTCCTCGGTGAAAATATCATAAGTGCTGCGATTCGGGGACCAAACCCGCAGTTGGGATTTGTAGCCATTGTTTACTCTGAAAAGCTCTTTAGGGAATGTTTTAAACACCGTAACGTTACGAGGGGACAACATCTTGGATGATGCTGCCGTTGCCGCGACAAACTGTACTCGGCCGTTTCAAAGTTGACAATCTGTTTTGGCGGAGGGATTTTTCCTGTGGCGCAACGGCAGCCGTAACGGGCTCACATGTATCAAATGGGGTGGTCATGATGCCAAATACTTTCACGATGCAGGAGATTATCCGTACATCTATGGACAAAGTGTTAGATCTCCAAGAAGACGGCAAAAAGGTCGAGACGCCTTGTGTATTCACGGTTCGAAAAGGTAAAATTCATCTAGGGGCAAATTTAGCAGGCTACAGTCTAATATATCCTTTTACAGGAACCTCTATTCCTGACCGTCTGATCTTGGTCCATGAGGTCGCCTCTCGCTTCTCCCTCCAGCCATCTCGCGGCATGTCTTGAAAAGGCAAGTGACAAATTTCTTTGAGCGTGTCGATGGCTTCGACGCGGTACTGATACGCATCCAGATCTGAACCAAGGTCTGAACGACTTCTTCAACCAACACGCCCACGTCGAGACAGCAAATGATTGGTTGACTAGGCATCCCTTTCCAAAAGCAGACTCGGATGACGCATACGGGAAGTGGATGTCTCGATAATTGTTAGTAGGGTGACTTAGCGGTCTTGTTGGTCTGTTTATCGGACCCGTTTCCTCCAATCTCCCGTCCTAACTATTTGTTCAACATCCTCGTTCCTTTGCTTGCAAAGTGCCAGCTTACCTGGGTTCGAGAACAACCCTGTATAGTATTTCGGGAATGCGGCAGCTCGACTGAAGATAGTAAGACGACGGCCCAGCCATGTCACTCATGGACAGCATCTTAGGGCTATGGCAAGTTGCAGACCACGGTGCAGGTCCACCAGCTTAGCCCCGTGGCCTGCATCACGGACGTCAACCGGTCGTGGTGGCCCGTTTCGCGCTCATAAGTAGCCCTGTAGCTGTGTGAAAGCAAAACGCTGGTGACTGGGATCGGTGTGGGCGTCGAGGATTGGAGGTAGTTGTGGTGGTGTTACTGCTATTGGAGAGCTAGATTTCCAGATTTCTTTCTTTTACGTCTTCTTTTTCTTTTCAATTATCTTGCCCCCTGAAGGATCGTATAAGATTTGTGTCCGAGAAAGAAGCTGCCTGTTTTCTGCCAATTGCAACCAGTAATTGCTGGCTAGCCTCTGCGAGTTCTTTTTACCAAGAAATTAGAATGGTAAATGTAAGAGGTTGAAAAAGTATAACACAAGCTAACAGCTACAAGTTAAAGCCAAGACCCTTAACAACATATAGTTCTGATATTCCAAGATTACCTGAGGGCTGTACGTTGTGGGCCCCCTTAAAGAGGGGGTTACAAAACCATGATTTTCTACAAAACCGTGAGACAGATAGTGCACAATATGTCAAATTGCGGCTTTGCAATGTACCTGTGGGTTCATGCAAAGAACGCTCTGGTAGAAGGAGCGCGATCTTTTCGGACAATGTGATTGGCCGAAAAGCCATGTGGTTGAAAGGTACATGGAGCGCTCGGACCCCGCAGGGGTCTAGTCTGAGCACTGAGACTAGCATAATTATTGCACTAGACAACACAGCCAAAAGACGAAAGCTCCCGTCAATGACTAATGCCAGTGACTTCGATAAATATAGCCTGCAACAATAATACTAAAGCATCTTATTGTTAAAGCAACTACACTTGAACTTTTAATTTAGAAGCATAGGGTCGGTAAGTACATGACTAGAACTAGAGCAGCTACCATGGACTTGGAAGGTTTATCTTTGCATTGTGTTTATGTTGTTTTCCGGCGATTGTAAAAGGCTTTATTCAGGAAGAAAAATTAAATCATTAAAAATTAGTGATCCAAATTTAACCGCTGGCCCAGCCGCCCATAACCTAGGGGTTTAGAAAGGCGGCGGAATTAATGTTTTGCGGTTGACCAGTAATATCCGGGAAAATGTGTATATTTAAACCGGCAGGAATCCTTTTGTTTTTAACGAAAAAAAGAAATATCATACAATACAAGTTATAAAAGTCTTTACATTTTAAGGCTTGTTTCCGGAGTTTTCACGGGTAGATAGGCCTTTATATTTGCACAAACTACCGATCACCGAGTCTCTACCATATTGCCGATCCTCTAAATATTCATTTATTTATCTAGCCCTTTACAAACCTTATTCGTTCTTGAAGTCTCTGTTTTCACTATTTAACTTCTGCTCTTTCTTTTGAAATAAAATATTTCTACTACTGCTAGAAATACGTTTATAATGCGCTTCTCAACCGTATTGATTCCACTGTCGCTAGGCGCGCCCCAAGTTAGTGCTGTTGTTCACACAAACTGGTGTGTCTATTACGATGTATACCCTGCCGAGACAAAGCCGATTGGTATGGTCAAAATTGGCCATACAGGAGAGGTCACTTGCCGTGGGGAAATATTTGAAGTCATGGCAGTGAACTCTAAATGCGAAGTTAAATTTACCAACGGCGGCCCCCCACCTCCGTGGCTCACTGCCAAGTTTTTTTTCTTGTAAAAGAGGGAGACGAAGCAAGGCTGTTTTCCGGGTTTGTTCTAGGCTTTGGGAACGAAAGCAAATTTAGTCACAACCAGAAATAATCATATATAAAACTAGCCAAAGAAAACAGCATACACATTTACAGGCTTACAAGTCGTGACTTAGTACACATTTACCCTAAGTGTTTTGCATAATGCGATGGTGATGGGATATCCGATGGCAGAGCTGATACATTGTTTATATAGACAGATGCCCTAGCTACAGACAGTGAGGTAGATGGAGGCAAAGTATCGTGACAAGAGCAAGCCCGGTGGCTTCTATCCTGGTTGCTTTCGACATAGGGCTTGTGGTGCATTTGAACTTGACCGCTTAGCTATGCCTGTGAAGGACTGGGAGAAAAAAATCAAATGAATGTTGAGGTATCTCTCTCTCTCTCTCTCTCTCCCTCTCTCCCTACAACCCGCCCGTATGTGGCGCGTGAATCTGATGATCAAGAAGACGGCCAGGGATATGCGTGGCGATGACAACCTAGACATATGACATTAGGTTCCTTGAGAAGCGCAGTATTCCATTTCACTCGACTCTTCTTGTTGTGGTCGCATCTTTTCTTCTGCTAACCGTTAGCCACTCGGGCCTAATTACCTTGTCTACCTCTCAGTCTCACAGCACCATGAGACGGAGTCGTTCGCAATCTGACCGGGTCACGCAACGACCGGCCCGGCCCCAACGTTGGGTAAGCTGAGGTTAATCAATTAGCCCTACCTAGCAAGAAAAAAAAGTGTGGTGTATTCGGGGAGCAGCGGCGATTGGTTTTCCAACTCGAGCAGACGCTGCGGCTCATCGGCGGTTTGTATGGCCGCGGCGTCCAGGTGGGACTCTCCGGTGCGGAATTGCGATTGACCGTCTCGTCGGGGCCCGGAAAGCAGGGGCGGATCTGTCTGGGCGAACGGTGCTGTCGATGTTGTTGGCTATTAATCCGGCTCGACGTGGCGGCGGCACCACCGCATTACTTTGCTTTCGTGAATCTCAAGTCGGCACTTTCTGAGACCTTTCTCTTCTTCTCAATGACCTGTTGGAATCCGCTTCCAAACGAATTTGTCCTTGTTCTGGCAGTCCTAGGGCGTTGAGCTTGCCGTGGACTTTCTCGACATGATTGCTGCTCCATCTCGTTGCATTCTTGATGAGATCTGTCTCTTGATCTTTGCATGCATGGCAGGAAAAGGGTCTATTGAATAGTGCTTCGTGCTGATGAATTTCGCTGCTGTGTGGGGTCAGATCGGTCCTATGTGTAAACGAACTGCCACATATGCAACAATTTGGTCTTGACCTATCCAGTTGATCAAGTTGGGGCGCCGACAAAATAGGTGACTTCTGGGCAGCATTCTCTGACTTTTCCATGAATGGTAGCTATCGAGGTATCTCATCTGAACGAGACGCGAATGAAGGATGTTTGAGGCTTGATAGGAAGCGGTGTTCTTGCGCTTTGAAATTCGAAAACCCCTGTTTTAGACCTGTCAGAAGCTCATTGTCCCTACTC
>NW_021940920.1:1103838-1126304 GCF_004337985.1 Pyricularia pennisetigena | reverse complement strand
CGGCGAAGGCAAGGTTTCGCAAATATTTTTTCTCCTTCTTCGGTTTTCAGGCGGGCATGCACTCTATTTATTCAGAAAATCCGGTTTCATAACCAATTTAGAGGTATGGCAAGTGGCTGGCTATTGAGAGGTGAAGGGGATTGATCGGCATTTGCAGGAGTTTGTGAGGGTATTCGCTCGCAGACAGAAATTGGCACCGGTGTCTGGCTTTCCTTTGTTCCTCTCTTTTTTCTGGGTTTGTGTTTGGCTTTTGCATTCTCTCAAGTTTACAGACTTAGCGCATAAGCAACCAACGTCCAATCATTTCCATATCACCTCTCGCGAAATCGCCAATCATGGGATTGTCAAAGCATTGCAGCGGAGGATGACGAACCTTCAGAGCATCTGAGTCGTCGTCGATGCGCGGCAATACAGAAATCGAAAAGGACATGGTGAGAACAGTGTGGCAATATGAGGCCGGCTTGCACCATGGCAGAAAGTCCACCCAATTCTGTCATCATTTTGATCCTGGTCTTCGTCGGGGATTGTGCAGAGTGATTGGGGAAAGTCTCATAGTTACTATTCCAAAGCAAGCTCGTCAAGACGCATCCTGAGGCTATGGCTGAACATTTGTAAAGATCGGTTCACGAGGTCGACTGCTGGCGCAAATTTTCATGTTTGGGCAGCGTGCCCAGTCCTGGAGAAGAGCTGCCAGGTCTCAATCATCTGTTTTTATATCTAAATGGAATTCGTCGACGCCAATCATGGCTATGGTACGGCTATCTGTGAAATATATAACTCATCAAGGTGTGACACACAGAGGGAAAATGGGTGGGCTTATCCGGCGATAGCGCTGCGCAATTACGGACTACGGACCCAGTGCGACTGTGACCGAATCGAGGTGTAGACCCAAACTTCTGCTCGGTTTTCTTGGTCAGTGCTGCTGGCGAGTGATGCAGCATGACGGCAGCCCTAAGTTACATAGGTAGTTTCTTCTCGTCCCTGCCATTTGTACTATGCAATACGTACGGGATTGGCCCCTTCCATCTGAGAGGAAGTCAGTACAGAGAATTCTTTCCAGCTGATGGCCGTTTTCAGGATATACTTCAGGGTTCACTTTCCCTGACACTTTACGTGTCCCTGCTGAAAAACACCTTGTTCGACATGTGACTCATAAATGTCATCCACTTGCTTCAACCATCCAGACGCTTGTTTTCAACGCATATTTGGAATGAAGCAATGGTTTAGCTATTTGAATCAGCTCCTAGTATTATTCACCACCGCTTGCTAGCCGATACAGAAAAAAAATAAAACACCCCAAAAAGAAAAAAAAGGAAATCCTGTGATGAGCTCGAAAGCCGCCAAAGACAAACTTGGATGAACACGTTTAATATATGTTCTGGACAGAAGAGGAAAGAGCTACCCACTGTCCTGCAAACCAATCCTCACACCGTCGCCTCAAGTCTCGGGCTCGGAATTCGATGTCTACAGATCTTGCGGAGAATCATTCTGGGACGGTTGGGCCTGCGCGTTGATTTTGCAAGTCATAGCCTCTCCCGCTCTGGCTTGCTCGGCGCTCATCACCACAGGCGGCACGCTGCTCGTTCCTCCTCCTGGCGGTTGTGTCGCCACAGAAGCCGCAGAATCCGCCAAAGTTCTCTTCTTCAATGGTGGGGCCGGTGAGTCGGCCTGGGAAGTCCCGTTACGGGCTGCTAAGTATGCCGCAAATTCTAACATAATCCTACCCCGGGGCGGTCCGGCTGGTGTATTGGCTTCCCAAGCTCTGTCCCCTGCTGCCTTGGCGAGATGAGGGCTCAGTGCGATCGGCCGCTTGGGGATTAGCTTCACAGCTTCCGGCTGTTGCTTCTTCTGCATACACACCGCAGATTCCGGCACCGTTTTTCCAGTCTTTTCTTCCTCGTCCTTTTCCGCAATCAGGCGCTGGATCTCTTTTGCAATAAAAGAAAAGTGCTCGCGCTCGGCGAGTTCCAGCCGGCGAATGACTTGCTGACGGACCGCCCGGAGCATCGATACGAATCCGGTCTGCGAATCCCGGGATATCAGACCCCACTTGAGCAGAACCTCCTGCGCTTCTGACAGTTCCATACCCTCGTTCATGAAGATCATCAGTTTCCAGCCCTCTCTTCCCATCTCTGGATGCGCCCTCCTTAGGAGCACGGTTCCTCGGTCAAGGACATCCTCAGTGACCCCCTTGGGCTGCATGAAGGCAAGAATGTTCAAGAAAAGCATAGCCTTTTTGGTGGTCCTAGAGAATGTGTCCTTCCATACGGTCGCGACGGTCTGTGGGTACCCTGCGCATGATTTCAACTCGTCGATCTCATCCGCGTCGGGTGGCATCCTGTACTTGCACATGAAATCGCACAGCGACAGTTGTCTGCGGACGATGAATCCGCTGGCCTGTTTGATGGTGAGTGGGAGGTGGCCGAGCCGACCCGCGACACCATTGGCGACTGCTTGGTCATCCGGGGATGCGTTGTACATCCCTAAAGTGTCCAACAAGAACTTGCCGCTCTCGACTGGTTTGAATGGCCGGACATTGTAAGCCGAGTCCAGCCCTCGCTCCTGTGCGCCAGTGTGGTCTCGCGTCGTGACAAGGACTGAACCACGGCCGTTGCCCGGCCAAAACTTCTCCAAAACCTCCAGATCATCTGCTCCGTCCACTACCATAAGCCAGTTTTGACCTGTCTCTGTGTTGGTCAATCTATCATTGAAAGCCAGGGGTAGACAGGCTGGCTTACCCGTTTCGTTAAGCCAGTTGTGTACTTTGGTCATAGGAGACTGCGAGCCCCGAACCTCTGTTTCAATCAGCTGGGCGATCTCCTCAAAGCTCTCCCGCAACGTCTCGAGGTTGGAGGCGTTGACCCAGAAGATCGCCGAATAATCTTTACGATGTCGAGCCACGTATTGATGGGCTATCTCAGTTTTTCCAACCCCACCGATGCCGAAGAGCACGAAAGATTTCAGTTCATCACCACCAACTTGCCCAGGACGTAGCGCAATCACCATCGCCTGCAGGACATCCTCTCTACCATGAAAGCGAGAACTGAACCGTGCGGGAACATTGCCATAAGAATTCTTCTGTTGGACAAGTCCAAGGAGTTCTTGAGAAGATTTGCTTCTTAAGCATTCCGCCTCCGCAACTGCCACTAGCCTTTTGTGCTGCCACACTGCCGATGCGCTCTGGATGGCAAGTCTTGTCCATGCCCTCTGGTGAAGGAGCACGCGCTGGTGGGATTCGATGAATCGCAGAGCATGGATCAAATGCTGTGCCAGGGATATGTACATCTCTAGAAGGGCATCCCGAGCGCTTTGTGTGAGATATCCCTCCTCCGCAGCGTGCAGCTGAGGCATGGACAGGCACATCTCACCCAGATACGAGTTTAGGTCGGCCGTCGCCTTGGCCGCCGCCTGTACCCAAGCCAGGGCGGCACGGCAGGCCATCCATGTGCCAACAACAGCTGCGAGTAGCCGGTCTGATGGTTCCATATGGTACTGGAAGCTAAACAGAGCGGCGAGGACAGCGGCGAAGTCGATGACAAGCTTCCAGGCTGGCAGGTTCTGGGAAAATGGAACCAGTACTCTGGTCGCGCGGGCGATGGACCGCTGGCTCTTGTTGGCGATGCCTGTGGGATAGTCTAGGCCACCAATCTCAGCCAGTACAATCAGGTCATCGGCCTGGTCGACGACACGCTCAACAGCAAGTCGCCAGATGGGACTCGCTGAGCACTTGTCGAGGTGGGGGCAACCTCGGGTTGCATAGTCTGCACCCTTCTTGGTCCTGCGCAGAGTCTGTTAGAAAAGCGTCCTTTTTTGGTGGGAGAGGGCGATCAAGAATGGGTGATGAGGGATGCCCTGGGGGGGCGTGTGCTTCTGTGGGGTCATGGTGCGTGTAAGTGCATGACACTTACTCGTTTGGGTAGATCATGTCGAACGGGTGTGGGGCGAGCCGTTTGACGCAAGTCCGAACGATATCTGGGGAATCAGGAAAGACAAACTTGTCCGGGGGTCGGGGGCAGATACAAAGCAGAAGATGGCGAGCGAACTTGCCCCTTCATATACCTCGAGGACAGTGACTGATGCGTGGCGCACCCACCACCAACTGGCGGGCTTGGCACAAGGGTTCGCCCTCGATCTGCAACCCCCCAGTCTTTGTTTTTTTTTTACCGCATCGCATCCTGCTTTCACCCACACGCACAGTCAGGAGATGGTTGCATCCACCGGCGAGCCACCTCAACCCGAGGCTAGCATGCTTTGTTTTGTTGTTTGTCGGGGGCGTCGTCCAACGTGATGTTTACGATATGCCTTCGTGCTTTCAAAATGCAGGCAGCCGCTGCCCACGCGTTGCGTGAATGGTAGAATACCACGTCAAGGATCCCTGCCCTTGCCTGTTGGACGTCTCCGTTCGCGCGCCATATTAGCCACATGGGACGTTTTGCTCCTTGGACGTCTTGTTGAGCATATACTCCACCTCGCTGTCCTCCTTTTTCTTCTGTCATCGTCATGTTCTCCGGTTGGGCGCCTTTGCCGCGTCAGGGCATTACAGCCATTTCCCGTTCTATTGTACCTCTGCTTGTTGATATCCCTCCACTTGATTATCTTATTCATTTTTTGGCCCCCGTCATAGACATGGCTGGGCGCCAGATATGACAACGTCACAACGCCAAAACCCGGAGCGGTCTTTTTTTTTTTTTTTTTTTTTTTTGGTAGGACGTACCCAGGTGTTTAATTTTGCAAGACGATATTTGTTTCCCTCGCTCGACCGGGTATTTGGAGCGAGGCGGGAGTGAGATTGCGCGTGTTCTCGTGTAACAACATCTAAGAGCAGTTTTTTTTTTCCTCCGGCATTTGAAAGGGGCAACCATCTCGTCACGAGTGCCCAGGACCCTATCTTGTTGTTCTTTATCTTTTCTGTCACCCGAAGTAGGCTGCAGAGTTTTTCTTCCTTATACCGCGAATCGTAATTGCTTACACCGGTTGGTAGGGGAGGGAAGAGGAATAATAGGCGTCCTCGCGGTACCATGATTGGTCCTACCAGTCGATGTGCGTACCTGACCGATGGTTTGATTTCGTCTCGGATTTAGTACAAACGTGCATACTTATACAAGCCTTGATCGCATATATATCGGGTCCTCACTTTTGATAGGGCTCGGAATGCGTGATGCATGACAAGGCATGTGACGAATGGGGAAAAATAAAACAAACGTGATGGTGCTGGTGGTAGTACGGTTCCACCAATGATCAAATCCTTTCACGGTTTCCAGGAACCTGGGAAAAATGATGAGGTAACGTCCGCAACAATCCCAGCAACCTCAAGCAATCTCTTGTTTCTTCGTTTTTCGTAATAGCACCAATGAAATATACCCCTAAACAAATGTTGGTTGGTTCACTGTTTGTCCAGGTTGGTGGTAACCACTACTAAAAAGAGACCAAAAAAAAAAGAAAGAAAAAGCTCATGTCAGACCACATTACCCGCATCCCTGGTAAAGTTATGTTCGGATGAGGTGGTGTCATCTCGTCAGTTATCACAAAAAAAAGAGAGTTCGGCTGCGGTTGGGTGCGTGCGTTTGTGGAGGGAACGGATTCGGTAGATGCGTAAAGGGGGGGAAGGACGAAACGAAAAAAAAGAAAAGAAAAAAAGGAAACTAAGCCACTGGTACGATAAAAAAAAAAAGAAGAAAAAAATACACGCAAGTTCCCCCCCCTGCCTTGCCTTTGCTTACCAATTGGGTATGCACTCTCTGCAGATAACAGTGTCGATCATTGAACGACAACAGAGTGACGGAAATCAATGAGAAGAAACTGAAAATAAAAGACAAATGAATAAAAAAGCAAAAAGAGAGATAAGCGAGCAAAAATATTGACTTGGTCCTGGAGCAATTTGTTCTTTTTTGGCGAGGGCTGAGGCAATGGGTCTGGGGTCCCCCTCGTGATCTGTATAAAAGAGGTTAAATCTCGAGCCCTCCTTCCCCTCCTCTGGTCTACTTACTCCGGAGCAAGCTCCTCGGTGGCTTGGTCTTGGTTCGTGGGAACGAAAAAGGGCTGCTGCAGGCGGGCAGTCAGCAGCAATTGGTGGAATAGGAGGCTGATCATTCGAACCCAGGTCAGCTTATTGCGTTTGCCATGCCATTGTGTTTCTCTGTCAAAGTCTGTCAACCAACATTACACTCTATCTGGATTGCCCAATGTCCTTCTTTTTTGGACCCTTCTTTTTTTTTTTTTTTGCAATCGTACGAAAAGAGCATGAGCTGCAGTCATAATGCTGTGTGACCGTCAAAAAGCCCCCTCCGTGTTTGCCAATCATGGTTCCTTGTGCTTCAGGGAAGGGGGCAGGGATGGTGGTGGTGGTGGTGGTGGTGGGGGGTTTGCTTTTTGTTGTTTGTTTGTGTTTTCTTTCTCTCCATCTGATAACTCCGTCATGGTCTCCGTCATCGCTTACCGCAAACCCAGCAGCTCGCTGCATCTTTCCTGCCGAGGCGGTGCGGAGCTCGTATGAACAACCGAGTGGTGATGCAGCTGCATTTGTTTTTTTTTTTTTTTGTCAAAAGTGGTTTTCTGTGTTGCGCGGGTGTAAGATGGACACCTGCATACACCGGGCTCAGGCGGGGGCAAGAATAGCCTACCAACTCCGCTCTTTTGCTTTTTTTCGGTGGTAAAGCAAGTAACCGATATATTACCTCATTATCAAATGGAATGGGAAATTGAATATGTAAGTTGATTCTCGTGAGTGCCTCTACCTTGATGTATCTGTCTGTTCTTTCATCAATTTTCTTACTATCTACGTGCTCTTTGTAACTCTCCATCTTACCTCTTTATGCCTCTTTTTTGCTTGTTCATTTCTCAGATTTTTAACTTAAATAAACATGCATATTTCTTTTGCATCGTCAATCTCGCTAAAGGCTCGCAGAGCTATCTGAAAAAAACAGTGTCACAACTGAGCGATCCCCCGACGGGCGGGAATAGACAGGTTGTACGAATCAAAGTGCAAGAATTTAGTCTCGCCAAGTCTCAGGATGAGGCTAGACTGGCTTCTTTGTGCCTCTGTCTCTCTGTCAAACAAACTTACCAGGTTTTTTGTATCCCCATATAAACACCTGCTAACCGAAGAGGTGATGAGAGCTTGGTCTAGCATGCACTTGCACCCTATTTTTTCTTTTCTTTTCTTTTCGATGGTCGTATTCACGGGAGGGGACCAAGGACCCTTGGCGGGCTTGCCAATCCCTTACAACACCTGGCAACAAAGAAATAAAAGCTTTGGGGTTGGCCCTAGACAGAACTAGGCTATGATCTGATGACGGAGCACCTCACCTTCAATTTCTGTTTCGTCTCTTTTATTTTTCTCTCTCCCTTCCTCTACGGATGCTGATGACGATCAAATGACATGATTCCGTTAGATAACGGAAATAAGCAAAAGTGGCTGCTGGCCGGTTGCGGAGGAGTAGGTCGTGATCTAATGGTAGTAACAAGTACTTGCCGGCCGGTACAACTTCGGGGTGGTGTCCGTCCCAAGTCTTGCGGAAAGAAGTCTTGGCTTTTTTTGGGGGAACTTAGGTTCATGCGGGGCTCGGTTGAAATGGAATGCGGCTCACCCAAGTCTGCATATCAAAACTCATTGATCAGTAATTGATTACATATGTACGTTGTGTCGTAGAAATACGTCCTGAAAGTGGTGGACCCTTCCTAAACGAGAACACTAGATCAATCTTTAATATTAGTTTATTTGTATCCTGTGCAAGTTGACGAGGCAGGTCGGAGCAGAAAATACGAAATACGTACAGTACATATTAGGTCCTGTGTTACCGCCAAGTATTCAAGCACTAATAGAATATGCAATCTTCCGTTCTCGTTTCTTGCTTTTTCTTTCTTATTTCTTTTGCTTGGAGGACAAGTGATAGAGAATGACCAAAAAAAGAACGAAAAAGAAACAAAAAAAGAGATAGCAAACCTCAGAAGCTTTGATCTCTTGCCACAAAAGTCCGGAGATCTGTCCGTACGTATGTTTGTTTTATTCACTTGGCAGCTCCCCGAAAAAGAAACAACTGCAGGAAAACGCGCGGTATTGTGCAGGTGCATGCTCCCTGCTTTTCCTCCATGCAACGACGTGGATCCCTCCAAGAAAGCGATTCGTCCACCGAAGGAAAGCACAACCACCAAAGCGAACCGAGACTCCTAACAAGCAAGGCCAAGCAGTATGCATGGGAGCTTTGTGACGCGGTTGCTTGTGATTGGTTACGTCTGGGGGTTCTTTTTTTTATTCTGCAACTCATTGTTTTTTTTGGGGGGTCTGTCGATGCAGAAGGAACAGAACGATGTGCAAGGGAGAAGCAAAGGAAGAAAACAAAAACCAAGATGAACATCCCCCGTAGTCTAGCAAAGCCTACAGTAGATCATGGACATGCTCTATCACTCATTCCCTACCTGCAGCAGCATCATCGTGCCAATCGAAGCTATCCAAACATTCCCCTTGGCAAAAACTCCGCACGATCTATTCCTCGTCTGGGCAACCCGCGAAATCGACGGCTATCGCAGCGGGCCAAAGAAAAAAGAAAAAAGAAGAAAAAAAGAAACAAGGGGGGAAATCGGCAAGTCGGCTCCTCCCCGCGTGTTGCAAAAAATTGTTCGGGGGGAAACAGCTGTTACGGCCGGTGTCAAACGAAGTAGAAAAGAAGATTCCGGCTTGGAATGTAACAAGTTTGGTATAGTTGGGTAGCACAAGCGCCCTAATTTCCCGTTCAAGGTCGACCGGCACCCGAAAGAACTTGACAGATGGGGGGGAGGGAAAAGAGGTGGGAAGGGTACGGTGGCCAGACGTGCCTTTGAAAAAAATAAAAAAAAAAAATAAACAGGTCATATGAGCTGTTTTTACATGAGCAATGATTAGCAAAACACCCGGCTTATCGATCCCTCAACCCGGAAAGAGCAGCAAAATCAAAAGACGATGCACTTGAGCAGCGCTGGTTTGTTTCGCCACCTCCTGCACTTGTGCACTTCTGCACTCCCTACAATCCTCTCTACATACATTCCTGCACGTTCATGCAAGCCGCAACGTGAAACCTCTTGCAGATCCCTATCATCGTCTTGCAGTTCCCCCCTCACTGAAAAATAGGCCCAAACAACCGTCGAGATCTTGCCGGTGCACTTGTACCCACCGGCAATCTATCACGCGATACGTCTTTTGTCTGCTTCCCATCGTTCTTCTCTTTCCCCGTTCCCCAGTAGAAGTGAACAGGTCAACATCACAAGCGATCCAATGGCAAAATAGCCCCGAAATCTTCAAGGGCGGCGTCTTGTATACTACTAAGCAACCATGCCTGACGAGAAGGATGCCGAATAATAAAGAGAAAAAGCAAAAGATGATGGCGGGTATACGCCCCCCAAGAACCGCTTGGATACCTCTAGGCACTCTCACTGGAATCCTCAACATCACATCCCCCAGCAGCATATACGACTGCACGCCCCGTCGCTTGCATGATGGATGCTGCACCTGTTGTAACGAAGAATCAAGTGACCCTCTCTGGTCTTGGATGCAGTTGTAGTCTCCATGTCACCGCCCCCCTCCCCCAAGACTTTCACGACACGAGCAACCCCAGGCCCCTAGATCCAGAGACAACTGCTTGTGTCGAAAGGGCAGTTTCCCAGTTTTGAAACCCGTCTTGTCTTTGTGCAAGTGCACCAGTCGCATACATGGGTGTTGTTCAATACACGAGAAGGCTGCAAAGTTCACCTTTGATCAACTTCCCTACGCGTATACCTCTCAGGGCCTCGAGGAAGGAGCATAGAAATGCCTCTCGTTGAAAGACGACTAGCCTTCACATTGCCGAAAAGGCTTGGACTCCTGGTCATCAATACGCAAGCTCCGAAGTCAGAGCCACCATCGCACTGGTCATCGTTAGGTATCAAATTTATCGTAGCGCGCGGCCGTGACTAATCTAGGTTGAGAAACAAGCAATGACTGTGAAAGCAAGAAAAAGAAGTAAAAAAAGCCCAAGCCGCGAGAAAGGGTACTTGAGACGATGTGAAAACATCGCAGAATGAAACCAATACTTTGCCAACATAATTACCAGCAGATAAAGGAACGTGAAGCGTCCAATCATTAGCTTCAGCTCTCTAGGCTGGGCCTCCTCAGTCGGCGGGTAGAAATTGGTGAGACAAAGTGCACCGACGTGTGGATGGAATGAAATATGATAAAAAAAGACAGAAACTCCTCGTTTTGATGATATCTTTCCAAACATTGATCTTTCCCCATGCTCCCGGAACCAACACCTGCATAGCTCTCTCGCTCCAATGTCTATCGGAATCGAGCTCTGCACCGTCCCATGACCTCTCCTTGGCATACCAACTCGGCGCTAAACTCGGAACCATCCAGAGTCAGGTAAATGTCAAAGTACACCCTGTAAAATGTTCCCTGCGGCGTATCCATGCGCTCAAAGTCCTTCTCTAGGTTTTTGCGCGAAAGGTCCGAGGTGAGGGTAACGACCTCCTTGATACCTATCCATACGAAAAAAAAAAAAAAAATGATTAGCACTCTTAACCTGAAAATCTGGTGTGCGGGTGCGCTGGGAAGCAGTCAACTTACGAGGGTCCTTGGTGTACTCCGGGCAAACGTCGTCGTCGCAGGCGTACAGAATATCCTCGTACATGAGCGTTGCGCCCGGCGCGACCTGCCTGAAAAACGAAACCTTGACCGGCTCCCCAATCTTGACTTTTTGTCCCTTTTGAACGAAGATCTGCCGGGTGAATTTACACCTATCCTTCCCATCGAGGGACGGGACACGATACGCCTCGGGGTGGTAGCCTTCCTTAAACGGCTGCAGCGTTGCCATAAGATAGTGTCGTCGCGCAACACGGTGTGTAATGACTCGCTCTGTGATACCGGCAGTGACTGCACCCTTCACGATGGCAGCTACTGAGTCCATGGGCCGCACAACCTTGGACTGGAACTGTGGGGGCACGTGCAACTTGATCTGCTGGAAGAGATATTCGGATGCACCGAAACCACCGACCACCAAGATGTTTTGAAGCGTCCTGTTCTGGGCCTGGATGGCAATGATCTGGTTGCGCACGAGCTCAAGAATGCGATTAACGACAGGCTCGAAGCACTGCAGAATCTCCTCGTTGGTGAAGGTCATGTAACCCTCCTCGATGCCTGCCTCGGGGAACTCGGCCTCGATACCGACGTCGACGGCCCACTTCTGTCCGTTGTTACGGAAATCGGCCTTGATGCGGTTCTCGAAGTCCATGATACACTTGGCGTATACACGACCAGCAGTCTTTGAGCCATCAGGGAGCTTCATCTTGCGAATCTTGGTGCGCAGGATGTTGCTGAAGTTACGGTTGAGTGCTGTGGATCCGCAGGAATCTCCGGACCCTGCAGTGCACTCGGCTACTGTGAATGGGTTCTCATCCTCAACCTCGTAGGCAATCAAGTCGACAGTACCACCACCGCAATCGACAATCAGCACAGCGTCATGTACCTTGAGGTTGAGAAGACCGGTTTTGGAGCAAAACAGCGCAGCAGCCTCGGGCTCACTGACCAGGGTCAACCTGTTATCATTCTCATCGCGAAGGAAACCGGCCTGGATAGCGGCCGCCCTTGTCGCAGCCTTACCAGCATCGTTCCAGATGGCGGGGACTGTCAGGTAGTAGCGGATGTTGCGCTCCTCTCGGTTGAACACCTCGCCCAAGGTCTTTTGAAGGGCCGAGCGCATTGCCTGGCGAAGCTTGAAGAGGTAGTCGGCGGCAACGTCGATTTCCGACTTGCCTGGAGGCAGAGGAGGCAGGTTGATGGGGTCGATATAGGTGTTGCCTGACAGCATCAACTGCAGCTTGAACCACTCGACCTTTTGCACGCCCGGTTTAGGGTATCCGGTTGGTGCAAGCGCATCGGCGATATCGGGGCCCCATCCGACTACCTTTTGGTATTGATCGTAGTATAGGACAGTGGGAATCTGTGGTCAAATGTTAGCCGGATGCTCGAGGAAATTGGATGGGTGAAGGAAAGACAGGGTCAAACAAGCAGAAACCATGGTCATGCAATCAGCTTTGTCATGTGCACTGTCATGCCAATGCTAACTTCCTGATCTCACCTTTTGTTTTGTATATGAACCAGCACCAGGCCATTCAGTAATGATATCCTCCTTTGCCTCGTTGTTTGTCGCGAATGCGAAGGCAACACCAGAGAAGGTTGTGCCCTAGAAGAGATAACAAAGGTCAGCAATAATGTCAAAGCCTCAAGTCTGGTGACATGCTTAGATAGACTCGTCTACTTACAAAATCAATGCCGACAATCAATTGTGCCTTGCTCCTGCTGTTACCTTCAACCTCGGCGGCAGCACTTCTTTGGTATGGACCACCAAGGGGCATGTTACCCTGCGGCTGGGGAGGGCCTGGAGGCGGGTATCCTTGGGCACCAGCATAGCCCGGAGGACCACCAGCACCAGGCGGAGGGCCACCCATGGGCGGCGGGTAGCCGGTGACGCCCTGGGCGCCCGTGTTGATCGGAGGTGGACCGCCAATCATTTGCGATGGAGGAGTGCGAGTCTGACCTTGGTTGAGAGGGCTCTGGCGACCGAGGGGAGGAGGACCGCCTTGGGGAGGGTAGTTTGCCGTATAACTAGGCGGGCGAGGACCGGCGCCCGGATGATTCATTGGCAGGCTCTGTTGGGAGGAGTTTGAGGCGATCGAGGGCGCAGGACCGGCAGCAGGGCGAACGTTGGCAAAAACGGGTGGAAGCTGGGGCGGGCCGGGTGGGATCTGCGAGGGGGGACCAGCGGGAGGAGGGGTGCCGGATTGCGAGGGTGGTTGCTGGGCCGGCGTCTCGGGTCCTTGAATGCTGGCAGTTGATCGACGTTTTCCAAAACCCAAGGCTTTGAAGCGCGAGTTCATAGAACTCATATGGAATGAACAAGTGGCGTGCGCTTGTCGAGGGTAGTGGCAGGAATGTTACGAGGGCCCAGGTCGAAGGGGGGGTCAGGCAAGATTTAGGTTGTGTCAGCACGCCCAGCACAGACGAGGAGGGAGGGGCCGATTCGGTTTTGAGAAATGGAGACCACCAAGCGTGGTACCGGGTTGCGTTGACTTAAGACGGCTCGACGACAAGGGACCAGGCCGACGCAGGACCAGACCAGGACGTCGCTCTGTCGACTCGAGTCAACCTGAGGATCGTCGGGGCTGCGGCACTACCACACCGACTGCACCTTGGGTGTCCTGGACAAACGTCGAATTGAGGCAGGCAGTAGACCCGTGGCAAATGGCAGGACTTTGACGGGGAACACGGCGGGGAAAGGTCGGGCAGGACTGGGCGGGCTGGTATTCCAGACGCAGGGCAGGCTGTGGTGGATCTATCATAAGCAAAAATGCGCGGCAGAGCGAGCAATAATAGCAAGCAACAGCCGGGCGGCAAAAAAACAATTGCCTACCTATCTAGTGTTAGGTAATGAGGGGGAGGGGCGAGCGACAGCAATTCCAATCAGTGAAACAATCAGTCCACAATTGGCGTGTCTGAATGTCAGCGAAGAGTTAACATTTAGCGAAAGACCTGTTGTTTTTTGCCTTTTCGATTAGTGGGCCGACTCTGTCAAATGCGACTCCGAGTTGTGAGGCGAGGAGATGCGGAGCTCTCCCGAGTCCTACGTGAGATGGTGCTCTTTGGTGCTGCACGCAGACAAGCAAGCACCCTTATTATTCTCAGAGCCCAGGACGACTATCGCTGGAGCCCAGGGCAGCAAACAGCTGGAGGCGGGCCGGTGTACCTCCACTACCAGGAAGGGGGCTGTACCATCCGTACCTTATCTTCCGGCACAGCACGGGCAGCACCCAACGAAAATGTCGTGACAGCTCCAGGAGGGCCGTTCTATT
The DNA here is from genome assembly GCF_004337985.1 of Pyricularia pennisetigena. Lineage (NCBI taxonomy): Eukaryota > Fungi > Ascomycota > Sordariomycetes > Magnaporthales > Pyriculariaceae > Pyricularia > Pyricularia pennisetigena. Next base: position 1,112,450 of record NW_021940920.1, on the reverse strand, counting down.
GGATGGAAATGCTAGTGGGGGGCCCCGCTGGCACAGCCGTGCACGAATCTCCACTTTCTGAATCTGACTCTTGTTCGACTTGAAGGATCACCTCTTTGGAACTGCTTGATGAGCAATCAAGCTCCTTCCCTGGCTGGTCAATCCTGTTCCGACTTCCGCAGAAATCTTCCGTTTTCTCGTGTCTTGTCGGCTCCCAACGGGGATGAGCTCCCTTTATTTATGTTTTGCCAAAAGAAAGCTAGTGGTTTCCAGTAGCGCTAATTGATAAATCCAAATTTTGCTTCTGTCGATGGACGGGAACCAAAAACGTCACGTAGCTTCAATGTACGTGCAGCGCAGCTGACTGCTGGTAAGGCTGAGGTGCCGGAACGAGGTGGGGTCGGGATCGAGATGTTAGCGTCGGCAGCTTGAGAGGTTATGGAAGTCATTAGATCGCATTTATGGCAGTGAGGAAGTGCGCGAGCAAGTCAAGAGCAGGTTGACTGAAGGAAATTTTGTTTCCCTCGAGGGGAGTTACTCTGTAGGCTCAGTTGCTTGGATTGTGTCGTGTGAAAACGTTCTTTGAGGCAGAAGGTGAAGATGACAAGCTGACGTTGGCGCAAGTCAATAGCTAAGAAACGTGATGACAGGAATGACGGGCATAATCGAACAAAGATTGACCAATGGCTCCCTAAACATCCGTCCTGGCTCACTAATCCGTCGTTCCGTTTTTGTCAAAGGGATCCCATTCAGGAACTCAATGGGTGTGAAGAATTTTACATTATCTTGCCGTTACCTCTTTGCCTGTTTAGATCGATGAGGGTCTTAGGCCGTCATCAGTAGTGATCAAGCTTGTCTCTGTCAACCGTCATTCGACAAAATTAAGTCTGATCTAGACTAGTAACCGCTGCATACCTCGGTAGTAAATATATGTTATTATATATAGACACCTAATTTGTAACCTGCAGCGGAAAATCTTTTGATAGTACATTTGGGGTTGGGGGCCTTGTGTAGCAAAGCAATCCTCAGCTTACTCAAGAAGCATAGAAATGTTGGTAAATGTACCTTACTTTAGAAATGTATGAGTACTAGGGCCAGTTATGCACTCGCTCCGTATAGCATAGGTGGTCTTCCATTAAATCCTTCCAATGTCAAGGAGGAATATAGAATGCCGAAAGCAAATCACTGAAACATATGGATATCTTTCGTACAATTATCAATCAACCGCTTACAGTCAGCATCGCCAATTTGGTGGGGTCGGAACCATTCATTCTTTGCGCGAAGGAACGAGGCCAGAGCACACCCCAGACATACGTCGCGATGGTGGCTAATTGCGGGGCCCGGGTCCCGAAATGTGCCCGTGCATGGGCCCTCAAGGCCCTGTCCCCTGATAACCCCAATCCAGGACTTTTGCCCTGGATCCAATACCCTGGTCCGTAGGACTTTTGTCCCCGTGGCTGAGCGCGCAAGTCCTTCCAAGAGCAATTGCGGGCTACCAGCGTTCGATGTCATTGAGGCGGTGGTGCTACTCAGCCGCACTTGTAGCCCCGCATACGGATCCTAGCGAGCCTCGAGGGTTCGAGAGCATTTCTCTGTAACTCTTTGTCATAAGAAAAAAAAAAAAGTAAACTGCATAGCAAAACAGGAACTAGGAATACAAATTCACGAAAAGGCTCAAGTCAGTGCAACAATCATTAAGTTACCGGATCGACCCGAGCCTCAACTCGGTGGGGATGGGACAAGACTACCAAGTTGAGGTACCTATCTTGGCATGAAGAGCCACGGTTTCTTTGGTTGCTGAAACTCGCCATGCTACGGAATCCTTACTCGTCCCTGAACGACTTATTTTATGCGGCAGGATGGCAGCTTGTGATAGGAACCTGACACCTTCGCAAACTAGTCCAACGTCCGACAAACGGCTCGGCTGATGACCACGGAATTTGCCTTGAGCTCAATTAGGGCTGGAGGCGACAGTATATTATTGTACTCTTGTCATTACTAGTCAGACACGCAACACTCACCTTATTTTCTCATATGCTAATGCACTCATAACCTACCTAGGCAAACCTGGAAGATCATCAGTTTTGGCGAAGCATAATCAAGAGATGTTCTACTGTAGTGCACCCTTGTTGCGTTTTGTACATCCACCTCGAGTCGGTGCCTTCGTTATTGTCATAAATATAGTTACATGTATATTCACTTGCATGTCTTCTTCCTCGGTAAGGGTGTCGGCGTTTTTTTTTTTTTTTTTTTTTTTTTTCAGAGCTATCTCGTCTAAGGCATGAAAATATAAAATAATCAAGTGTCGAGACCCCGACTGTTAGTTTGATATTTTGACCTCAAGGCGGCCCCTACATGGAGTCGCCTACACGCATGGGGTCTTGTTTCAAACTTTTCGACTCCTGCAGATTTTGAAGCGTAGAAAATGTATCGATTTCCCTGAAGAGCATGGCAATGTTCTGGGTTTACAAAAAGAGCCAACAGAATTTGAACCAATATCCAAATTACCAGGTTCGCGGCTGGCCTCGGACATGCATAACCTTCGATGATGCACTGATATGTACCAAATAAGCTCCAATTAGATTCAGGGGTGCCACGTGATCTAATATATCTCAAAACAATTGTTTATGCGCAATTATTGAAACTGCAACCCTACGGATGTGATTGAACAACAAAGACGAACTAATCCTTCGCTTTCTGTGTTGAACCTCGACTTAGACAACGTGGAAATCGTCAAGTGCCTCCATACACGTTTCAAACCCCCCAGACTGCGAGTAATATGAGTAGACACATCGGATTGACGGGCGCTCAGCTCCTAACTCCACCCAGGGAATTTCCCGGGTCTGCTCCGTAGTGAACAATTGGCAATTGGGTTTTGATCGTGGCGTCTGAATGATTACGCCTTGCTCCGATGGAGAACGCGGGGAACCGAACTGGAGCATGCCTGACGTGCGTTGTCAAGCGATATTGGGTATTGGAGAGGAGGCATTGATGGTAAACGGACGATCTTGTCTCACTGGATCCAAGCTGGCGGCGCCTTTAAATGAGGAGATGACGACCCCACAGCGCAGATTGGATTGTTATTTTTCCCCCAACAAGAAAATGGCGAAGGCTTTCGTCAGAGGCCTGAGCCAAGCGAGCGATAAACCTCCGAAGATAGACACAAGACAGAAACTTTTCTCTTTCTTCTTCCTATTGACTTGCATTCTGTCAATCCTCAGCACTGGAGATTGTGTCATTGTTTCGCTGATATTCCAAACGAAGCTCCCGTTACATTGCCCCAAATTACCCCTGGTAGAATTCCTTCGTCATCCCCCTTTCCCCTCTTCGATCTTGATCTTTCCCGCCACTTTTTACTGCGTCAGACCAGGGAGGAGACAAGGTGTCGGCAACCTGGGAACCAGAGATTGCAGCAATTGTGTCGGTGAAGCCTGAGCGATCCAAGTTCTTTCTCTCCGCCATTTACTATCTTGTTATTTATTTATTTTTTACTGTCATCTTGCATTCGCACTTCTTCCTTAACTACAGTAATCATAATTTTGCAAGAGCACAGTCAAACATTGTGTTCCTGTGCTGTTAAGCTGCATGCTCTTCGCCTAGCCGTGCCGCTCGAGCGATCGAACCATTCCGGGATTTACGGCCTGGACGTGGTGCGCCTCTCTGCACAACACAGCCCGGCACATTCTTTATTTTTTTATTTTTTTTCCTGTTTGCCGTCGACGTTTCCTTCTGGTACCTCTTCACAACATAGCGACGGCCAACCTAACGCCTATCGGGACATATATATATACACCAATTAATACGATAATTCGAAGCCACCAAAAAGGGACACTCCGGCGCACTGCTGAAACCCTGTCCTTGCAGTAGGGAGAAAAAGCCACGTCGACAGCGTCCTGCAGCCGTGAAAGGCTGGCCACCAATACGCGTACACTGTAGAGGCGACTTGGTACTCTATCGTCTGGGGCGCGTTCCGGGAATTGACGCCGCGGCCGACTGCATATTTTACAGTTGGTATCAGACCTCAGGGAGCGACATTAAGATGGCTCACATGGAGGTGGGCAACGGTATGGCCGATACAACGGCAGACACGGATACAAAGAGTCAAAAACCAAGTCGAAACATTTTTCATATTGTGACTGTTGGTTTTTTGATACTAGCTGTGGTGAGTAATGCCCTCAAAAATTTCTTTCAGATATCTGCTATCTGCTCCTTGTCCCCTTTTCCCTGGATGTAATTACTGTGCCTGATTCCACCCTGCCCAGCCCCAGCACTACGACATTTCCCTCTACTCAAGAGCCAATTCCATGCCAAGGAAACAAATCTTAGTAATCGCAGCGACTACTGGATGGGTTCTTTCTCGTCCCTCCAACAATACTGCCCCACCTTCCCTGGTCAACATAACATCATCACCCACCAGCTTGGCCTCGTGCGACTGGATCTCCCCGCATTTATAGCACGTCGTCCTGCTATTAAATTGGCGCATGCGCTACTTTGATCTCCCAGGTTCAATTGAACTCTCCGGCATATTCGGGCCTTTTCCCCAAAGGTTGTTTTTTTTTCCGTTTCTTATCTTTGCTAAAAACCAATACCTCCCGTCTCTGTTTAGGGTCTTCAAGTTGTTCTTCGTGACGCAAAGCTGCAGTACTCAACATTGCTCGAAGTGAATCCTTTCCTGCGCGTGTTACACTCGCCAGCCGCACAAGCAACGATCGACGAGCCAGCTGTCTGCGAAAATCAGCCATTTCCCACCGCTGCACCGACCTCGAGACCCCTCAAGATGCCTTTGGCAGCAGAGACAAAACGCATCGTCGACCAGTTCGAGTACACGGACGACGATGTGAACAAGGGAGTCAAGGAGTTCCTCCGCCAAATGGGTAGGTTGGCGCCATTCTGTAGCATATTTTTTATGCGGCTTTTATCCATTATGTAGACTAGGCCAGGGCTAACAAATCGGCGACCTGTCATTTAGAGGAGGGTCTCGCTAAGGATGGCACCAGCTTAAGCCAAATTCCCACGTATGTGGCAGCCGTCCCTTCTGGCAAAGAACAGGTACGTAGAAGTAGCCGCACGCTACTTAGCCGCGCACTCCCCGCACCTGTAGAGACCAAGCCCAAAATATGCCAAGGTCGAACAAGACCCTGCGTCTAACTTCTGCAATAATGACAGGGTCTGTATCTTGCGGTCGATCTTGGCGGAACAAACTTCAGGGTTTGCTCGGTCCATCTCAATGGCGACAATACGTACGACCTCAACTTCAACAAGGTCGCAATTCCAAAGGAGCTGATGGTTGCCAAGACTTCCGAGGAACTCTTTGCCTTCCTCGCCAAGCAGATTGAGGTTTTCCTTAAGGATCACCACGAGGATCACTTTGAGTCGCTGAGGCGCCGTCGAGAGGCCACCAGCGCCACCAATGGATATCGTGAGGAGGATGTCTTCAGGCTGGGTTTCACCTTCAGCTTCCCGGTCGACCAGGTTGGTATTAACAAGGGCAACCTGATCCGGTGGACCAAGGGGTTTGACATCGATGACACTGTCGGCAAGGACGTCTGTGCCTTGCTTCAGGCCGAGCTTGACAAGCTCAAGCTGCCTGTGAAGGTGGCAGCTCTGGTGAACGACACTGTCGGTACCCTCATGGCTCGCGCATATACATCGCCGAGCAAAAAGGGAACCATTCTTGGCGCCATTTTTGGAACGGGTACCAACGGAGCATACATAGAGAAGTACAAGAACATCAAGAAGGGCCTCAAAGGAACCGACTACGTCGACACAACGGGCGAAATGATCATAAATGCCGAGTGGGGGTCTTTCGACAACCAGCTCAACGTGCTTCCCAGCACACCATGGGACATCAACCTGGACCGCGAAAGCAACAATCCTGGCGTCCAGATGTTCGAGAAGCGGGTATCGGGCATGTTCCTCGGTGAGATTCTGCGCCATGCCATTGTGGACTTGGTCAAGAACGACAAGGTGCAATTTTTCAAGCAGGTGCACGCAAACTCGAGCGCTTCGTCGCTGTTCACGCAATACGGCGTCGATAGCGCCATCATGTCAGACGCCGCTGAGGACAACACTGCAGATCTTGCTGCACTTCGCAAGAAGCTCGGCTCAGAGATTGGTCTCACTGATGTATCAATCGAGGATGCGCAGGCCTTCAAGGCTATATCTGCCGCGGTTGGCCGACGTGCAGCCCGTCTTTCGGCGGTTGCTGTTGCCGCCGTGGTCCTGAAGACGGGCAAGCTGACGGACCCGGATTGGGAGGGTGAGCAGATCGACATAGGCGTCGACGGCAGTCTCTTCCAGTTTTACCCTCAGTTCCCCGACATGATCTACGAGGCGCTAAGGGTGATCGATGGCATCGGTGAGAAAGGAGCTCAACAAATCACAATCGGGCTGACTCAAGATGGCTCTGGTGTCGGTGCTGCGCTCATTGCTCTGATTGCAGCCGAGATGGAAAAGAGTGCTTCGGGATCGAAGTAGAGACGAAGCACTGGAAGTTATGAGAATGAATGTTGAATAAATGGTGGAGGGCACGATCAAGAGAAACGTGGTGATGATTTTAATGATAGCGTCTGCTGCTAACTATTTTGGCATATTATATAAATATCCCACCTCCTTTGAGGATGTTTGTTTGCGGGACATGATCGAAATCAGCCTGTAGCGCAATACTGACTATGAGACCCAATATTGATGATAATGGTTGGACCGTCGATGAGCGTCTGTCTCTCATCAGCTATGCGTCGCAAACCCGTCGTTCCAACCGCCATCCAATCAAAAGCATCTGGTTCAGGCTCAGCCGTTCGTAGTCCCGTCTGTTAAGGAATCACGACCCCCAAATATGAGGCTCAAAGACTACCAATCATTTTTATGTGTGCCTGGACCCCAAAGCCAAAGTCAGGACTACCACAGGATACTCGTCAACCAACTGACTCGGAAACCCGGCAATGTGGAAAGTCTGATGTGAACAACACAGATACCCGTCTGCCCTAGTCGTTGCAATTCCCGGACCGCATCGGAAAAGATTCGATTCACGAAGCGCGACACGCTCGCTCGTCGCTCGGTTTGAACCTTTTTGGTCTGCATTGTGGTGACTTGAGGGAGGCATAGATAGCTCCTATTGATATGGGCACGGTCATGGATACTTTGTTATTGGTTGTCGTCTTTATCCAAGATCAGATGGGTTTGATTTATTGATCAGGCAGACTGTGATCCCAACCACAGACGAAGAAAGTCAAAAATTGAAATGGATACTATTTCAAAACAGTCGCTTTCCCACCATGCATGACAATATACCAGACGCTCCTGACAAGCCTCGACAGCAAAACCCCATGGATTTGTCCACATTCAGATGCAAAAAGAAAACCATACAGTGTGCTAACAAGGGTCACCCAAGAAGCTCAAGAGTTGAAGTTTGTTGTTGGCGACAACGATACACGGCAAAAGATTGGAGAATATGTAAGTGCCCACAACCCCTGTGCGGAAACTGGAGAAATCGCATAACCACCAGGAGGGTGTAGACCACATGGATGATGATCCCGTTGAAGACCGAGGCGGTTCTCGGCAAGGGAAAAAAGGGCGGGAACGAACGCAGTTGCGCTGCGGTGCGCTTCCCCAATGGTCCTGCGAGAGCCGGATCGCCGTGAGACAATTGCTACAAGGTAAAACGAATGATTGCAGGGTGACTATCGACTTGAGAGTTAGCTTGGAACAAAGCTTGATTTTGACGTTCCGACGCCCGGGGGGGATACGCAGGGATAGTACTCGCCGGTATGAAAGGGTTTTAAAAGCTCCTGAAATGACGGCAAACCCAGCCTAGAATAGCCTCTAGTCTAGAGGGCTTTCAGGCTCGTATAAGAAAATAAACTCGAACTCCGGATGCCCATCTATTATATTCTCCTTTCGAACCGCACTCTACATTATACGACCATATCCTTACTTGGGCGCCAGGGGAAGGGGCTTTAATTGACGAGTCTTGTTGTAAATGTAAACAATTACCGCGCCTTTTCCAATAAAAGTCAGTTTCTGTCCTGAAACCGATTCTGTTCATTCGCTTTGTCAGGCGTTTCCCCCCAATTTTATATTTCACACTCGTTTCTTTTTGCACGACCTGCCTAAAGCCGGATGCCTCATTTCACAGAGCCGATAGCCACCGATGTCTAATTGTTGCAGTAGATAGATCTTGGCATCACATGACCAGATGAGCTTAGTCAGCGCTGGGCACACCATAAAAGCGCTGCCACGCTCGTTAGCCTAGATAGCGCACCCTACCTGAATACATGGCTCTCCTACCACTCATGCAGGCTGCACGTGTACGTTCGTGTGCGTCACTAATCATATATCACAGACCTGCAGCTTCCGTTGCGGGGTTTCCGCCAAATCCCGTTGGAGATCCCACTTTTTGCATGTAACAACGCAGCTCCTTGAGCTACGTCGTCGTCAACAGCCTACTGGTACTCTGAAGACAAGATATTACGGGTCTAGCCAGGTATTGGTAGCCAATAACTTGGTAGATTTCCCCCTGGGTTCGGGACAGCAGAAGTTGTTATCGTTAACGATTCGAAGAACCAGCATAATTATTTATCAGATCAGAATGGTAAAGCCATACTGCGGGACCAAGCAAACAAAATCAATAGCCG
>NW_021940920.1:1078180-1103833 GCF_004337985.1 Pyricularia pennisetigena | reverse complement strand
GGGGGCCTTCACCAACCCAAGTTTTCATTACAAGGTTGACAGTTTTTTCTTCTTTCCCGCTCGTTTGTACCGTTCCTCGAGATGATTTGTGCCGAGTCGCTTAGTAGTGAATAAAAATCACTGGAAAAACTAATGCATTTTTTTTTTTATTTATTTTAGTTTCTAACCTTATGTAGCAAGTATTGGGGTTTCCAAAACTTTAGAAGGCGGCCGAACCTGCTCCAGGCGTGGTAAGGGCGGCGAAAGCACAATTTGCGCCTGGATCAGCTTCAACAGCTCCAGCGACAACTGGTTCAACACACATTTCAGAGCGGCTGCTTCAACCGATGCGTCCAGACCACGCTCCCCGCGGGATATATCAGGTTCACAACCAGCTGGGTGCGCTTGACGGGGCATCGCGGGAGTTTTCGCGGGGGCTGACCGCGGCGGGGATGCAGCCTTGACGTCCTGCGCGGGAGTCAAGACTGAGGCCCCCCTGGCAGACAGCAACGCGTAGCGAGCCAACAACGCCTCTGCATTCATCGCTTCGCCATCCTTGACAACACCGCCGATAACGCGGACCCAAACTTCCTTCAATTTTCCATCCCCATCATACGGATTCGTTGAAAATATTGTGGCCCAGTTTTTGATAACCTGCGTCGCCCTCTCGCGGCTGACCTCGAACCACTCTATATGCGTCCCGCCGCAGGACTGGCACCCTCGCTCCTTACGCCTCTCCCGCGCCAGTTCGCAGTGGACGAGGGCTTCGGCGCGATGGGCGTGCGGGATGGCGTCGGTGCTGTGCACAAGCCGCGGCGGACACCCGCATTTGGCCCAACTCTCAAGGCGTTTGACGACCGATCTCGCCGTCCAGCCGATTTTAACATGGCCTGGCGTCGAGGAGCGGTCGAAAGCGTACACCCATCCGCATTCCCAGTCCCGACGCTTTCCTAGCGGCCGGCGGAAAGCGGAGGCGACATCATCCGTGGGTTCGGTGTCATATTCGGCAAACTTGGGGGGAGCAGCCGGACCGCTGGACTGTCCTGCAGATCCGGCCACCTGGCGGCTGCGGAGATTGTATCGTGGTGTGGACTGTGGAGGCGCAGGGCTGCTGGGATTGGTGGCGCTCGATGGGGATGCAGCCTGAGCTTGGGCAATGCCGTTGTTGGTGGTTATCGACGCTGTCCGTGCCGCGTGTTGGACGGTCTTTTCGCCCATCCGCAGTCGAATCTCGTCCAGCCACCTCTCCGCCAGTGGTACTAGATTTCCCTGGTCTTCTATGCGGTCCTGGTGCCAAATTCGCTTGCCTCTACAGCAGTTGAGCTTTGCGTACTCCTGGACCTGCTCCAGGTCAGGGAGCTCATCGGTGGTGGTGAACCTGATGTAGAGCTTGCAGGCTCTGTCTCTGTCCTCCTGGTGACAGGAAAGCTTACACCTGAACTTCTTTTGTGTAAGATATATGCATCTCCTATCCGAGGCCGGGTCGAATTCGTAAAAGGATACGAAATCGGACGGGCAGAACTTCTTTATGGTAGGCATATCTCCGGTGTATTGTGTTGGTTGATGACAGTTGGATGAAAACAAAGTCTGGGATCAGATTTGTCCGTATACTGCAAGCCACAAGCATTCACATGAGGGAAATCATAGCTTCATTTTATACGGTTGATTAATAGCCTCGTTTGCTCACTTGTGCAAGATAGTTGGGAGGTGGAGATAAGAACATGATCGGGCAGGCCATCAGTGAGGCAACCAAGAAACTTACACCCATTCTCTCGTGTTTGAGGTTGCACTGCCCTGGCAGGTTTTGGAAAGTTGTTGGTGGTTCACTTACTTGCCAAATACATGCCAAGGAGGTATAGCCATCCTGGGCATTCACCACAATCCGACTTGATCCAACGACCGCAACGATGCCAGTTGAATTTTTTTGCTTCAATCCTCGAGAGGAAAAAAACCCATCTCAGCTTAATTGCGTTGATAAGAGCAAAAAAAAAGAAATCAAAGGATATCTTTCAGTTCTTCGAGCGACTGGGTGGGCGACGTCTCGGTCATCTACCCAGTGCTGCTGAAACACCACCAATGGCCATTGACGCCTTATTGTCCCGCTTCACCCCCCTATAGCCTAACCTACACACTCTCTGCTGCGGAAGGATATGCACCTTGATACCAAAGTCATGCTGATAATAACCGGTAGGCCAGTGATAGCGGGCACCATAGCCACCCACACCAAACAAACAGTGACGCGTCCGTTTATAAGGGGGCGCAGTTTAGAGGGAGGTTTTAGCTGGCGGTTGCATCTAACAAATAATGAGTTCAGCGGATGAGAATGGTGGGTGGGTGGTGCCATTGAATTTAGACGCGCGAAAAAAGACAGGCAGCTTAGGAACTGGACGGAGAAAGCAAGGCACTGCAGGCCGAGTTTTGCGCCAATACCATTTCAGTGAGCCAACGCTGAACAAATCCAATAGTGGGCGAGAAATAGGAAGAACGCGACTTCAACCTGCCGCGTGTTCCTGCGGCCCAAATGCCACTCGGAACATCAAAAGCGGCGAGTTGCGGTCTGCCCGAAATGGGTAGTTGAATAACACAATTGGCGTCTTGGTTTTCTCGCTCCTTTACTTACATACAAAACTGCTCCCAGCTTCAGGTCCTCATTCTCAACTCGTTCGACCCGACCAGCAAGCTCGACAGCTGCAGTGCTCCTTGGCTATTGCTTCCAGTCCTAGTCCTGCAGCGGACCGTTGTTTCCGACAACGAGCCAACGGGAAAATTTGATTGAGCGTTTGATGATAATGTTCAGTTTCATGACTCTCATACACTGGCCAAAAATACCGTCATATGCGATACATGCTTGCTTAAAAGGAAAGCCAACGAAGATTTCATTCACAGTGAAATATTCTAAAAAGCGGCCTACAAAGCTTTCGGTACATATTATAGAACTACACAAACTTCTTTCCCCAAGGGCAGCAATCGGCGAAGATATCGATGAACAGGAATTAGTCGTGATTGTTTTAAGAAATGTCCAGGCCGAGAGGCCTCATTCTAACAAAACCTATCGCACCAGCAAATATTGTAGACCGGTCAGCTGATCCTGGACATGAGCCAAGGAGTTCTGGCTTACTGCATTGACGGTCGTCCCCACAGAATACTCGGTGACATGGAAGCTGCCGACCCTTGCACCCTTATCGAACGGGAGGGGAAAGTGGGCCAAAACGGATTGCCAAAGAGGTCGAATGGCGCGGGTTTCCCGAAGTACTGGGAACTGATCAACAGTTTCCGTTGCGAGACAGGCACCTGGTCCAAAAGGTACGCAGGCCCTTTCCTTGTGGAGGGGATATACTGGTAAAATAGCCAGTAATGGACGGACAATAGCGTTAGCGCCGGGCACGCCAAAGCGAACATGAAGCAAGCGAAGCCCCGTAACAATGCCGTTCAGGTTACCCAAAACTCGGGGCGCTTCAAAGGGCTGGTCTCGGTCGTCTTGGCGGCCATAGATCACTGCCACCCCCACACACACATCCATGTCGACTTATTACAGTTATATAGTATTTAAGCGCAAAAGAATTAAAGTTGCAAGGGCAAATGTGGGCGGGCAGGGTAGGCATCAAGCATGTCTGGGTGTCGCATTTAGGCGCCTTGGGGGGCTCATTTCCAAGGCATCCTTGGCTTGGCACTGTTGGTTGCGTTTTTTTTTTTTTTGGACACGTCGAGATAAGGCTGACGCTAAGGGTTAGGTTCTTCAGGTTCTGCCGGGCGGATTTCCCTTCAGGGGTTGGCTCTATGTACTGGGGCGCTGGCGCTGAGCTGTATCGCCTGTGATGACTGTTATTGCACTAGACAACACAGCCAAAAGACGAAAGCTCCCGTCAATGACTAATGCCAGTGACTTCGGTAAATATAGCCTGCAACAACTGTTTTTGCTGGTCAACACGAAAACGACCACATTTGCATATATGGAGCTAGCACGAAAAGGAAAGAAAATAAACAAGAAAAAAGAATAGAGGTATACCAAAAAAAAGTGATGCAGTAAAATGTGACCAACAAACAAGGAAAAGAGTATAAGAGACTGAATAAAAGGAAAACGCCAGTGTCTTGGATCGGGAGGGAGGGGTGGTGACTTGCCCTGGAAATGCCATATATGCACCAATCATTGAGTTTCTGCTGTCCGGAATTGCTTCTAATTTCTAAATTGTTGTTTCTTTGTTATATCTAGAAAGGAACGACTCTATAATCCTCTCCATACGAGCGAGTAAAAAGCTCCTCTTCAACTTGACCGAGCCCATCCACTCCGAGGCCAGATTCTCACTCCGGGCCCTGCCGACGTTGTCAGAGATGAGATGCAGATAGCCGAACTGGGCCTCAGCCTCCCGACACGCCAGCGCCATGTGCCCAACTTCACAGTCCACCCAGTCCGCCACCTGCCGTTGGCGCTCCAGCCAGTCTTGAGTCTCGCATAGCGGCGACGGGATCGAGATGATGTCCCCCCTCAGAACCACGGCGGACTGCCCAGTCGTCATTTCTGGGTCTGCAAGCTCCGGCCCAAGGGCATTGTCCCACTCCACAACCACGACCTCGCCGTCGTCGCCGCCTCCTCTGCTGAGTATGCTCTTGTTCCCACTGACGAGAATCTCATTCGGTTCAACCTCTGGCCTCAGCGACCCAGCCTTTCCGAGATACAGCAGACACTTCATGTTTGAATACCGCCGCAGTGCTCGCACAAGGTGACCCGCAATGTCTCCCCAGAATGTGACCTTGCAGGCCAGGTAGACTGCCGTCAAGCCCGAGTCGAGAGTCCGCCTCTGCCATGCAAAAAGGTCGTGGACCTCCCCGGCGACGGCGGCGTCGTGTTCACGCGTCTCCAGGTCTCCCTGCCGTCGACGCACCCACTCTCGTCCTTGCGTCCAGTCGAGCCGGTCCACATACCCGACCAGCACGACATCAGCAGGCCCGAGGTCCCTCAGGTTGGAGGATTCCAGAAGACGGGCGCAGAGCGAGGCCTTGGGGGGACGCGAAAGGCTCAAGACGCCCGGGTCCCGTCCGACCAGGGCCAGATAGGTCGCCACGAGGCTCGCGTAATGCAGCATGTAGTCGCCGCCTGGGAAGCAGTCCAGCGCAATGACGTTTTCGTCATCCCCTTCCGCGACGGACTTCAAGATGGTTGCGGTGGGCCGCTGCCAGTTGAACGTCTTGGATACCTTTTCGCAATCGCTGGGCCGGGAATGGCCTGTCCGGGAGTAGGCGCCGCGGACGATTATTTCAGACCAGTCCAGACGATTTCTGATGTCTTGATGAACTTTTTGAGCGACATAGTCGAAAAGAGACCCGTTCATGGTGTGTTTGGACGGGTCGACGATGTACAAGGGTGATGATGATGATGATGCAGACGATGTCAATGTTCGTGGGAGCGATTGGACGAGCTCCTGCCGAGTTTCATTTGGAACAAGTCGGGGTTCCGGCATCGCAGGGCCCGGTGCGCCAGTCATTGAGGACACCGGAGACAGGAAGCACACTTCCCAGAAGTCTCTTCATTTGGCTGCGTACAGTTTAGTTCTGCCGGTTTCTTGAGATCTGGTATTACTATCAAATGCCCCTGGATACACAAGTACTGTCAGACGGACGGAGAACCGAGTGGGTCATCTGGTGGGATATACGGCAGCCCCGCATTAGTTGCATTCGGGGGACGGACAGGTGGTAGCTGGGTAGTCAAGTAGGTAGGGACGGCACTAAATTGATGGATGGTCTTGTAGTGGGCTGCAGGGTGGGTTCATTCGTTCATCTGAGGATAAAGAAGGTTGCATTTCAGATTGGTGTAGAGCTAGTCTAAAATGGAAGGTATTCTCCCCCTACAGCTTTCGCAAGGTAACATATTCAGCCCTCCTCTATGGATCGAGGTCTAGCCAATTCAAATCTATTTATGCACCTGCATCCTCATTTTCGACACCACACAAACAAGACCTTTCTTCGAGGCCCCCCACCAAGAGAGGCATATAAGATGCCGATTCCACGCACCTTTCTGGGTCCCCGGGACTTTTACTCACGTCTCTGTTGATATATATATATATATATATATATATATAAAGGCTGAAACAATCTAGCTAATTGGCACACGTCGTGATTATGAGCATACCAATGAGCCGCCTTGGCACTCGTCCAAGTAGCGGCGCTCGCCCCTCCCCAGCTACTACTGGACTCAACGATGCCAGTACACCCGCAGCAGCAGCAACAGCAGCAGCCGTACCGCCTGAAGATAGCCCGGCCGCTTTGCTGGTGCACGAGATGTGCTGGAGACAAGGGTGCCCATTCATCACTGTCATCTTCCCCTAGTAATGTGTGTTGGGAGGAAGCAGTGGTTTTGGACAACGGGCTGATTTGTTCAAATATACCCCTACACAGACAATGGATCAAGCAAACTCGCAGTGAAGAGGATGCTCTCAAAGACTTGGTATTAAACTCAATAACCGACCCAAAACCACGTCTCCATTGGGTCATCTCATAGGAGAGAATAACTAACATGACATTGCATGTTTTGCTTCTCAAGACGATCCAGACCCCGGGTGTCAAGATCCTGTAACATGTTCCGTTTTCTTGCGGTGTTTCCAGGGGCCTTTCTTGCAATCCGCTGACAGCCAAACGTTATGGGGATTGTTGCTTTCAGGTTTTTAGGAAAGGTCGAGGGAGCGTCAAGCACGGTTACAGACGCCGTCTCGGACACTTTTGGAGTTCCGAGGTTTTTCTGGGACCGTTGTGGATGGGATGCGAACGGATTCTTCAAGCCGTATAAGAAGTTGGCGACAGGCAGAGATGGCAAGTGTGATTCTGGTACGTACCTCATCGGTATCTAGGACTTAGCCAAGTTATTGGCTGCCGAGGTGGTATAATCAGTGTCGCTAATGTAGCTGATGGGTTTCCTGACTGGTTTTTAAACAGCTACAATATCCAGGTTTCTGATCAAAGAAATCCTTCCCTTGCCAGCCGAGAACAACGCCCAGCAAGACAGCGATAAGGGCTATAGTTACAATTGGCAGTACCTAGGATTCGCAACTTTGGCCTCCAATATTGGCCAAGGAAACGATGCAGCGAAAATCTGCCAGCAGCTTCTCTGCTTTGATCTTTCCAACGAGATTAGGGAACGGATCCAGATAGCCTTTGAGAACTCGGACGTGTCGAACTGGATTGGCTGCCCTCACGGCTTCTACGCAGTCCTATTCTCGGTCATTGCCCAGTATTTCGACCAGGCCCTTTGGGGGTTTCGAAAGCCACTCCGTGAGCTGGAGAAGGTATGCATGACAGCAGATGACGCATCTGCCGCCGCGCGGCTGCTAAAAGGAGACTAAAGTGGTACTGACCAAGAGGAATTATTAGAATCGAATCCTTGAGTTCGACCAGGAAGAGCTTGTGACGAGCAGATACCTGGGCATGCACGAAATATCCAGGCACGTCCTCCACGAGATTGAGACGCTGGAAATCTCGGCACGCACAATGAGGGCTATAGATGATTGTCACTCCAAGAACTGCAGATGGGAGGCCGGTGACAAAAACGACCCTGAACTGCATCTCAAAGAGGCCAGGTATTCGTTTTGCTCATCTGAGATATCCTTTTATCCGCAATTCCTCGAGAACCTGGGGCTCCGTGCACACACATTCGAGGACAGGCTAAAGACAGAGATCCGATTGGTAAGTCTGACACGTCTCTAACGTGGAATTTTTGATGGTGCTAACATACTTCCGCAACACGACTTTTTTTTCTCATCTCAGGCGTTTCATCTCGCTGGCGCAGATGATAACAAGACAACCAAGCAGCTCCTGGATAAGAACAAGGAGATTGCCCAAAGCAGCCGAAACGATGGTCGTGAGTTGACCAGGCTAGTCTCAACCGCGACGCTACTGTTCCTGCCTGGCTCTTTTTGCTCGGTAAGCTCTGGATATTTTCGGGAGAATTTTTCTCGCGATAACTTGTGTCTCGTGTTTCTAACAGGACTTTTTGTTCATCTGCAGAGCGTTTTCGGGATGAACTTTTTCAACTACGGGGACGATGTTGTATCTGTATCGCGCCAAATATGGATCTTCTTTCTGTTCACGTCCGTCACGACGTTCGGTGCCTTTTACTGCTGGGACCGGTACGAAAAGAGAAACAGAGGAGATCAAGGGAGGGGGTGGGCTCATTGGGGCCGGCGAGGCAACGAACAGAGCGACGAAGAATCGGTCATTGGACAAAAGGCCATTGAGGTCGAACGCGGCATCACCAGGCGCCCTACATTCGTACCCCCAATCTCTAATCCTGTTCCACCAGCAGCAGCACCTGTCCATAAATAACGCAACGATCCCCAACTCCCACCAAAAGCCACCATTTTCACAAAACCATAACTCTTCCAGTATAGAAGGTACAGCTTCGTCACTTGGGGATTAAATGCAAGTTCAGTTAAGTAAATATATACAAACGGCTAGTTTTATTTGCTCATATTGCGTATTGGGTAAAACATTGAGGCAAAAGTCTTGAAATCTGGGAAAAGCGCCTCCCCTGTAAATCACCTATAACCCGCTAAAATGGGCTTTTTATTCAACTTGTAATCGATTATATTAATATTCAGGATTGCAATTATAGTTGAAATTCTACAATACTACTTTATAATATAGAACCCATTTTTAGTTTTTATTTCAATAACTTTCTGCTAGCTAATACTTTAAATTTATTTTAATATGCACAGTTGAAAACCTAGAGCTTTGGCGGGATTTTGGCATCGTTGCGTTGTATAGCGCACCGTATTTGTTTTCGTTCCTGCACGACAACTGGGCCGTTTCCAGTCAAACGGTAAGAAGCAGCGTGCGTCGTTACTTTTGAGTAGGCGCGCTAGGGCTCCACTGTGGAGGTGGCAGCTCGGGGGCACAACTGCGGCCCGTAACCTTGCGTCAGTCAAAGTGGCGCGGGACGCTAGCAGCCTTGGCTAGAATACTGGCACCTGAGCTACCTATGGGAAACCTTGACCGAGTCGCATTTTGCCTCAGTTCAAACTATTTTTGTCCGTCTCGTTCATTCCATGTCTAGGCTAGGAATAGTGGAGGCCATCACAGAGCATCTCAAAACTGCAAGCCGCTGACGGTTTCGGCTTTTCCACCTACTGCACAGCCAATAAATGATTCCGCCTATTATTTCCACACTCAACCGTCCATAAATTGGCCAATTTGACACGATATTGCAGCTGGGTAAAGAGCGTGTTGACAGCAAGGTGGCAGAGAGAAAATACAATTTGCGGCGTGTTGGTGATCAGCAATATTTGCATGTAATCAAGCCGTCTCGGTAAAGCGTGGAGAACCCCCCTGCTGGTTGTGGACGGGCCAGACTCGGTTGGTCTAGCAAAGGGGATTTATTAAATGCAGTTTTTCTTTCGTTTTCGTTCAAGGATCAAGCATATAAGATATTGACTTACGGAGAAGACGTTGGAAATTATCACGGCCGCCAGGACTACACTCAACACAACACAACACAGGCAGGGTAATAAACTTGGATCCATATTGCTTTTGAGACGACGGACTTCAACCTGGTCGGACCTGGCAGCTTTTCACGGGCTCAGCTAGGCAGCGTCCGATTTTTAGCGTTCTCAGCCTGGGGTATATATTCCGCCATGCAGCGCCGAGCGTCCAGAACCTCCCGACCCAGTTCATCTGCAGCTGTTCTGCCCCAATCAATAGTGATATAATTACCAAATCCCTCGATGAAAGACATTCAAGATTTGACAGATTGTGACCCGGGGTTCATGTAACTATCCTGAAAGCCATGGTAATAAATGATCGGTAAGTCAGTTAGTGTCGCTAGACTGAATGTACCATAAATGGAAAGAAAATCGAGCAGACGACCGCCAATGTTGTAATTATGGCTTCTGAGACGACGAAAGCCTCAAAATGTGAGCCCGGGGCTCGACGGCAAAGATAATGGAGCATCCTGAGAATGTCCCATGTCAGGAGCAGAGAGAAATATATTAGCTGGATAAAGATTCATCGTCAGTATGGGCTTTGGGACTTCTGGAACAAGAAAACACTACTATACCAAGCTTGGAATCATTCCAGCACAGTATTTGGACGTTATTTCTGCAGAGCCGTGATCAGGTGGTACGGGTGAATATACGTGAGAAAGAGCGGATGGAACCGCCACAGTCATCAAACAAAGCCGAATGACCCTCAGACCCTTTCGGCGCCAGAATCACAGAATCCTGCGCCCATTGCTTTGTTCATTATCGCTGGAGTTCCGTTCACATTCGCCATTGTTGTTCACTGTCAGCTGTTGCAAGGCGATTTCTTCTTGTGCGCGATGCATCTGGGGCGTGTTGGTGAAGCGAGAAGTCATCAACATGGCTGTGGTAGCAGGAAAGCAACAAGTTATCCTTGATGTTTATTACTTGGTATAATCTTACCATACCCCCGTCCGCCAATGGAGACCTGCATGCCTTCAGCACCACATAACCGTAAGGTTCAGTAGCCCACAAGGTACCTAAGAGAGCCATGCAGGGAGACAGACTCTACTCTAGACAAAAGCGATTTTCCAGTACCTCTTTCCAGCAAAGAACCAAGCTGTGGATACCTGTCGACCCTGTGCCCTGTGCCCGGCCACCGGCCCCCAGGTCCATAGCACCTACTCTGAGAGTGTTGACATCCGATGGTGAGCGAAGCATGCAGTTTTCGTAGTTCCAGATCGACGGTGCAAGCTGTGGTTGCATTATAGTTTCGACGCAGAATTCCTACATGCAGACTGAAGCACCGCCCGGCCATGGGAGCGCTGTTCTTGCCATGTCATTCACCACCGAGGACTAGATATCGCATTCTCTTTGACAAGTTTGTCAGTGCATGGCAGTGTTGATCCCTTGGATACCTGTGAGCTTTGTCTAGCAGGTCGGGCTTTGTGGGTAGCTCATCCCTTGGATACGGGAAAAGCCCCCCTCCAGTTCATTACCACATCTTTATTGATCCTCTGTTAATGAAGTTCTGCTTTGGTTTGGCGTGGTCTGGAACAACAAGAATAACAAAAAGCTCTCCAGAAGTTGTTGTTCTCGATTTTCATGTTGTTTAGCAGATTGCCTTTATATAAGCCGAAAGCCAGACAACCATGAAGAATTGCATTCTATCATGTCCCAAAACTCCTTAAACTCCACACCATTTTTGCAAGCACTGAAGAATTCTAATAGTTGTCCGACCATCGGCGTGTCCCTGTACATAATCCCCAGCAATGGCCTCCTCCAGCAGCTACCCTCGGAGCTTCGTGCTGCCCACGACTGAAGACCAGACCACTCGGCGCTTCCCTAGATCCAAGCCCCTCTCTAGCATTGATGAGACCCCAACAGTCCCACTGGAGGACATGCGTGGATCACTTGGAGTCTCCAGGTGCCGCGAAGCAGACTTGAACGGCACAACCTTCCGAGAGGTGGAGTGCATGATTGTCGAGCTCACGGCCAAGGCCGAACAGGAAGAGTCGGAGCACAAGAAAATCGTCGAGCGCATCGCCTCCTACGAAAAGGCCATGGAAATCCTCACGTTCTACATGATATGGGACAACCTGTCCAACAGCAGCGAGCCGCACACGAGCAAGTTCAAGACCATGGCCAAGAAGCTCAGCAAAGCCCTCAACAATGAGCCCACGGCCCTGCTTCACGCCTGGGACGTCCTCTTCGATGCCGGGGCTCTTGGTCCCGCCGTCGTCCTGCCACTGCCCGGGTGCTCGCGCTCACAGGTGTACAGGGAGCTCGCTGCGTTGTGCGCCGAGTGCCTCGGGCACCTCGGGGCGGAGGCTGCCAGGAAGGTATTCGGCCGCCCGGGGACGGTCAAGGGTGAGCAGCAGCAGCCCGCCCGCGGCAATAACAAGGCAAAGCCGAGCGATCTCAACAGCACCGTCAATGTCTGCACCGACGTCAGCTGCTTCAACACGTTCCAGGTGTTCTACTACCGCGAGCGCGACGGGCTCGGCAACATGCACGGGACGAAGGCCACGTCCGCACAAGGCAGGGAGCTGTTCAACGAATGGGTTCGCATCCGCAACCGTCTGCTGTACCAGGAGAGACCGGCTGCTGCAAAGGCGGCGGCGCTTCATCGCGAGGCGCTTTACCTGCTCGAGACGCGCGGGCCAGCTGCTGTTGAGGAGCTGGAAGAGACGAGGAAGATGCCCGAGGTCCTTGGCGTGTTGAAAAAGAGTAAGAGCTCCGGGATAGCTTGTCTCTTGACTGAATAGGTTTGAGCATCAAACTTCTGCAGTGTTGTAGATGCCCAGGATGAAAATTTCGAGATAGAGTCAATATAACTGAGCCCCAAGGTCCTAGTCGTCAATGCAGCAGCCGGTTTCTGGTGTTTGTTATCGGATGAATTATTGCAAGATAAAAGTATGCCTTGTCTGCCTATTCCAGGTTGAGAGGAGGTCAACCAACAAACACGATTGGGCCTGCATTAAGCGGCCGGGCGTTTTAGCGATAATACCCAAAGTGGATGACCATGCTCCAGCGGTTCAGGCCACCAACAGTCCAATCAAGGGGCCGGCCAGACTCCACAAGCAGCGGGGCATTTCCTTGTCAATTCCCAGTCTGCAATTAAACCAACGAGCACTGCCGCATTTTCTTTTTTCTACAGTACATCAAGGAAGGCAACCCAAACGTCGACCACCCTCTCCCTCCCACGTCTCCCGTGCAGCATGCCTGCGTGATTATGTAGGCCGCAACCGCATTGGGACGGCCGCATTTGTAGAAGATATAGTCCAATCAAAAGTGGTCCAGACGCGCAGAGGATATGCAGGCAGGGTATGCAGCAGAGGTATCGCTCTCCAAAAATGACCTCGTCTCCTCGGCAGGTCGCGCGGGTGGCGGCCGTCCCGCGAAGGCACCAGCCAGCGTTGATCCCCACCTGGTGTCATCGGCGTTTGTCAAAATCTGGAACTTCCCCTGCTCTACGTCTGTGCGAGGCAGATTCACACTTCCATCACCTTGATATAAGTTCAAACCAGAGATCAGCTTTGCATAGTGCCATCTGGTCTAGGTTGAGGTCATCCGTGGTCTAGATATTATAGAAGTTAATTGCTCCTGTCTGTTCATCCACATATATTCCCAGATCTCTTATCTACTCTTTTCTCGGTCACTTTTTTTTTTCACATCAAGATGGCTGCCACTTGTGTATCCTGCGATCGAGTCTTCGTCAGCGAAGAATCTTTGCAGCAGCACCTGCGAGACTCTCCTGTACATGCTTCAATGTATAAATGCCAGAAATGCGACCGGTCTTTCAGCAGCGACGAAGCTCTGCAGCAGCACCTGCGAGACTCTCCTGTACATGCTTCAATGTATGAATGCAAGAAATGCGACCGGTATTTCAGCAGCGACGAAGCTCTGCAGCAGCACGTTCGCGACTCGCCTGCCCATGCTCCATCCTTCGACTGTGAGACGTGCGACCGGGCCTTCAAGACCGACGAAGCTCTTCAGCAGCACCTCAAGTACGCCGATGCTCACCAGCAGCAGTCGCAGCCGCAGCTGACAACCCCCCTGGATGAGTTCTTCCTCTCCTTTGAGGGTTTCGAGTACATCCCGTCTCAGCCGCCAGCCAAGTCCTTTGCCCGCCTGGAGAAGCACCAGGGCTGGCAACGCGGCGCCGCCGCGGCCAAAAAGGCCTGGAACAAGTACCAGGATGCGCTGGACAGCGAGCTGCAGATGTGGTACGGCCCGTCCGACGACTTGACGGCGTGGCATGCGCTCTGCCGCGCCGTCGGCATCAACCCGCTACCTCAGTCGTGCGGCCAATGCAAAAAGGTACAAAGCCCCCCCCTGGTTCGCAAGTGATATATCAACGCGAACCCAAAAGGAAAAATAAAGGATATTCAAAGCTGATTCCCAACCTAGGCTGTGCACAAAAAGCACGTCAACATCGTCGACCTGGTCGATTGGTCGCGGAACCGTGGACGTAGCGAGAAACCAGTCCAGACGTTCCGCAGCGTGGCGCAACTACAGGATTACACCATCGCCACTGGCAAGATATACAGCAAAAGGCAGGCCAAGGCCGGCAGCCAGGGCAAAAAGACTGTGCTGAAGCACTTGCTGCGCCAGATCTTTTGAGGACACTATTTCCTGTCAGCAGTATCCCAGAGATTGACGTGTTTATCATGATTGTTCGTCACTTACTCCTCGGTCAGAAATGTGTTTTTGCCGCAAAGAAGGGCGCAGGATTCGGGCCGTCGCTGTTGAGGATTGGGAGAAGAGAATATGGGAGATGACTTTTTTTTTTTTTTTTTTTTCTGTCTTTGTTTGTCTGCTTTGATATCTGGAGTTGGATGTTTTGTTTTCAGTTACTTCTCTCAGAAATCAGAAACAGCCACGAAAGCCACGTGAAAGGTTACAGCATCCGATGCTGCCAAAACCGTCACGGCCGAGTGTCTATCCAGGGTAAGGTCTGGACTGGGAGCCTGCCACAGCAAGATAGACGATGAGTTTACACCTTTTTATTTCGCTTGTGGAGTTGATATTTCTATCATGCCTGAGTCCTACTTATTGGCTCTGTATATTTGTATAGTCGGACACCACTTGGTGTCATATCGCTCTGGTTTTGTTTATGCACTCAAGACTCGTGTGTCCAAAGTACCGTTGCTTGCGGTGGGAGCTGGCGACTATGTTATCGGCTACTCGCATTACAAGTCGTAGGCGATCGCTTGACAATAAAACAAACAAATATGGGCAAAAGCCTGCATCATCATAAATTCCTTCAACTGACGTACGCATCTCTTGTATCATTTCGTAAACAATGCCAATATTTCTGTTTGGGCAAGTGGAGATGCTATGGTCGGTGGAGGAGGTTCATCGCTGATAGACGAGCCGATAGATCGAAGTGGTATTGCAGCAATACTTCACTAACCACAAGCGAGCGTTGAGCCGACAGAAATTCCTCGTGTAGAAAGACGGTAACATCCTTTCTGCTCCATCGGCATCTTGGCGACATGGGCTTTGCGTTCCAATGTGGAGTCGGGGGCCCGACCGGGCCCTGTCCAAGTAATACCACCGTAGAATACGGGATTATGCAACACACCCAGGGGATCACTGATGATAGGGGAAAAGGGGTCCGAGGCATCTTTAAAAATCAAGATTTCTGCCGTCTTTCGGAATGTAAAACGCCATTTCTGCTTGCTTGCTTGCTTGCTTGCTTGCCCTCCTCCATCCCATCGGTTCAAGGCTTTAAGGTGATCAATGCTCACGATGCAGTTCCTCCACTTGTCGACTGCCGTCTTGGCATATCTCTCCTCTGCCGTAGTGGCTCACGGCAGCCACCACCCTATCCGGGATGTCGAGGGCGGCACGCTGGAGGTAACTCTGGAGGCGGTCTCGCCCAACGATGCGACAAACATCAGGGCGACCATTAAGAACGTGGGTAGCCAGGAGTCTAGGCTCCTCAAGGTCGGCACGGTCCTTGACGAGAGACCTGTCAAGAAGCTGACTGTCCTCGACTCGAATGGTATGTGAACATTCTGGCGGCCGCCTATCCAGGACAAAATTCTGAACAAAAGTCAAAATCAGGGTCCGAGGTGCCATTCTTGGGAATCGAGCTTAACCTCATGGCGGAGGCCCTCAAGCCCCAGCATTACGAGTCTTTGGCCCCCGGCTCGTCCATAACCCGCAAGCTGGACGCCACCTTTGTGCACGACTTTGAGCCGGGGACGTACAGCCTTCTCCTGGAGGGGCAGTTCCCGACCGAGTCGGGCTCCTCCATCGCCTACAGGTCCAACAGGATCAGCATCAACGTCGCAGCCCGCACGGTCGCCACCATCCGCAAGATGGCGGAAAGACGCTCCACCGTCCTGGAGCCGTGCTCGAACCGGACCGTGGTCGACGAGACGCTGGCCAACTGCGTCAAGCTGGCACGCGCCACGGCCGCCGACGCCGCCGACGTGCACTCGCAGCGCTTCGTCGAGTACTTCAAGTCCAACGCGACGGCGGACCGGGAGCAGGTGGCGCAGCGGCTCGAGGCCGTGGCGCGCGAGTGCGAAAACACGCCCGGCGGCAACACCAGCCTCAACTGCCAGGACATCCCCTCGTGGAACTACTGCGTCACCGGCGGGCCGCTGGTCGCCTACACCATCTGGGTGAACGGCTACATCGTCCTGTGCCCGCTCTTCTACGAGAGGCCCGCCCTGCCGCGCCAGTGCCACAGCCAGGACCACGCCACCACCCTGATCCACGAGATGACGCACGCGAGGGCCGTCGCAGAGCCTTTTACCGCCACGAACGACCGCGCCTATGGCTACGACGCCGTCATGAAGCTGGACACTGTCCTGTCGTTGGATAACGCAGATACATACTCTCTATATGCTTCCGGTAAGTTAAAGCCGTGATTCTGCGCGTTTGAATGTATGACGGTCGCTAATGATTTGACAGCTGTCTACCTCAATTGTACAAGCGGATAATGATGGTTGGACTGGTTTTCAGAGGAGCCAGATGGGACAGAGTTTTGTATATTGTAGAGGATTACCTACGCAGCGAATATTAATCTAGCAGCTAAATAAAATCTGCGACTCAGTGCTAAATTCGTGTTGTGACCGCAGTCGGTAGCTGTAAAACTAAGGTTGGTTTGGTTAGGGCGGACTAAAAAGCTTTCTTGATGCGGCTGACAAACACAAAGCTTTCCGTGTGTTACCAATATTCAAAAAAGTGATCAGTCGTGCGTGAAGTAAAGCTCGAAAAAGCAAAAAAAGTAATCGCTCATTGATGAGCTCGGGGTGAATAGGCTCTGGCCGCGGATTGAACGCGGGACCTCTCGCAAGTGTGCTCAGGAGTTAGAACCCTAAGCGAGAATCATACCACTAGACCACCAGAGCTGTTGAAAGCAGCGGTCACCGCATGTGTTTATAATCGGATTCAGACGCAAAACACCGAGGTTCCTCGAAGAAATAGAATGTCAAAGTCAAATCTCTTGGCTAAAACCCGCCTCTTTCAGTCCTTTCGATTGAGACCTGGACTGGATTTTTTATTTCCTTTTACGAAAATCCATCCATCTCTTTTGTTGCCCGATACCTACCTATCAAGGGTTAGGGTGTTCCAATTACACGCTTGCTTGCCCCCCTCTCTATGATTTCTCGGACGACTGAGTTAGCCCCTCATTACTCCACGATTGACTCTTACATCATTGGATCACTTGCTTCCTTTTGACCACCAAAGTTAGCCTCGCCGATGCACCAAGACACGCCATATTGTGTAGATTGACCTGCAGAACCAATCATTGGGTAGGATTGTATTCTGATCAGAAACCGCCCCGGTGATATTATACAGCTCCGTGTACACAAGTTGCTTTTTTAGTTGCCTTTTTTTATTTTTTTATTTTTTTTGTATTATTAATTAACTCGACCAAACCCCCCATCATGGCAGCCACGGACCAGCTCACCATCAAAGGCGACCCAGCCCACCTCCTCCCTCCATCATGGAAGCCTCAAATCACAGCCTGGCTGGCCGAGGACACGCCCTCGTTCGACTACGGCGGCTTCGTCGTGGGCGACAAGCAGCGCACGGCCACGCTGCTGTGCAAAAGCCCCGGCGTCCTTGCCGGACGGCCGTTTTTTGACGAGGTCTTTACCCAGTGCGGCTGCACCGTCCAGTGGGATTTCCCCGAGGGCGCCAGCCTGGACCCTTCATCTGCCGGCGGATCCGGATCCGGATCAGGCAAGGTCAAGGTCGCAGTGGTAACGGGTCCCGTGCGCGGGATCCTGCTCGGCGAGCGGGTGGCGCTCAACATCCTCGCGCGGTGCTCGGGCGTCGCGACGGCCTCGCACAAGCTCGTGTCGGCCATGCGCGGCGCCGGCTTCCAGGGCAGAGTCGCCGGCACCCGCAAGACCACGCCCGGGTTCCGCCTGGTGGAAAAGTACGGCATGCTGGTCGGCGGGGCCGACGCGCACCGCATGGACCTGAGCAGCATGGTCATGCTCAAGGACAACCACGTGTGGTCGCGCGGGAGCATCCGGGACGCCGTGGCCGTCGCCAAGGCCGCCGCCGGCTTCAGCGTCAAGGTCGAGGTCGAGGTGCAGAGCGAGGCCGAGGCCGACGAGGCCATCGATGCCGGCGCCGACGTGGTCATGCTGGATAATTTCACCCCCGCTCAGGTCAAGACCTCGGCGGCCAGCATCAAGGAGCGCTGGGCCGCCAAGAGGCATTTCCTGCTCGAGATCTCGGGCGGCCTGACCATCAACAATGTGGAGCCATATGTGTGCAATGGTAAGTCGTGAGGGAGCTCGTTGCTGCATTTACTGTGACTATCCATGGCTGACATGGCCTCACTCCCACAGATATCGACATTATATCCACAAGCTCCATACACCAGGGTGTTCCTCATGTAGACTTTTCCCTCAAACTTGACCATTAGTGGCAATTGTTAGTCGACTTGAGGGTAACGTGCTATAAGGGGGGGAAGATCAAACAAAGAAAGAAAAGCTCCCGAGGAAACAAGTATCGTATTCATCTCTTTCTCCGATGCTCGAGTATATGCGGCCACTCATTGAAAATACATATTCACATACCGGG
This sequence comes from Pyricularia pennisetigena, assembly GCF_004337985.1. Lineage (NCBI taxonomy): Eukaryota > Fungi > Ascomycota > Sordariomycetes > Magnaporthales > Pyriculariaceae > Pyricularia > Pyricularia pennisetigena. The sequence continues at coordinate 1,085,348 of NW_021940920.1, read as the reverse complement.
ACATACCGGGGACATTACTGCATCAGTTTATAAAAGCAAGATGACGTTATTCTTCCCGAACGCGGCCCTAGGTGAATGTTGCGAAGCTTCGGCAGCCAGGTCGGGTCCGGTCCGTCCAGCAGTTCAGGTTGCCAACAATGAAGTTGCTTGTTGCTCCGAAAGATTGATAACTTCACATTCACTCTGACCAAAAGCCAGGATCCAAATATGGTACTGATGGTCTCAAAGTGCATCTATTTCTCTCTCTCTATCTCTGCGCATACCACGGTAACCTTGCGTGGCCGATAGTATTACGCATCTAATTTTAGCCGATCTAGTAGTTCATCGATCTTGCCCTCCAAGATCTGATAGTTTGCCTCCTCGGCTTCGAATTCGTCCTCTACAAACGTCCCATCAAGGGTGCGAATCCATTCGCTCTTTGGAACCGCCGAGCCGGTCGGCTGTTTGCCATTCTCTTGGTCCGATAGGACTTGCTCTTCGGTCACAACGTCACCAGCGGCTTGTGGATTCGCATTCTCGTCCATCATCTCCTCCCACCCGGCATCTTCGAAACGCATGCGGAACCGCTCCGAGAGGTAGTAGCGAATGTCATCGAGCAGCTCGATCGTGTCCGTCTCCTCACGGTTCTTGATCCTGCCGGCACTCTCCTGGATCATCTCGGCAAACTCGGGCTCGTCGATGTAGCTCTCCAGCCTCGCTGCGATGTACCGCGCGGCAAACTCCTCCAGCCTCTGGACGTTCAAGTCCCAAGCAGCGCGTATGACGTCGTAAACGTTGATCGGTTCCACCTCGACGCCGCCAACTTCATGAGCGGTGCCTTTTCTTCCAGCCTCCTTCGCCTTGCTGCCGCTACCGAGGGAGCTTATGAGCGCCGCCGCTTTGGTCTTGAGGCGATCTAAAAGAAGCATGTCTGCTGCATAGAGCAGATCGAGTGCGATGTCGAGGCCGCAGTCCGCCTTGTCGGTGTATAGAAATGACAAGACGACTTCGAGGACTTGGGGACTACAGTCAACCTTGATAATGTGCAGATTGTCCAAGTCTTGCGCTTCGAAGAACGGACCTGTGAACATGGTGTGGAAGTAAGGGCTGCGGACGAGCATTGCTTTGTGTACAGGATAGATGACGGATCGCCTTGGTGCTCGGCCATCGGCAGGGGCGTCGCTGACCGGGCCAACAGGAATGGTGCTGCCATTGCTATTTGCTGTGCCGTTCGACTCGTTTGCGACAATGCCCGCCTCCTCTGCAGGCTCGGGCTCGTCTGCCTGCAATAAGCAATCTGCAAATGCGCGGTTGTCCGGCTGTACCTTGACGTCTTGAGCTTTGTCTGTGTCGATGACAATTTTACCACCAATAACATGCTCTTTGTAAAACTGCTCGATCTGCGCTTGAGCACGCTGCGCCTCATCTTGGTATCGCTGCCGGGCTAACCTGCGGTCGCTGGCCGAGTCGACCGTGTCCCACAGGTGCTCGACCTCGAGCGAGCGGCAGACCTTGTCGATTCCCTTAAAAATCTGCTCCTTGGTCGCGCCGGCACCGCCGGCACTGGCAAAATCTCGAGGGAGCAGCTCCTCGAGGTACAGGTATCGGATGACGATGCGATACGACTCTATAGGTATCGCAGGGGCCAGTTTCCACGACTTGATATCCGGCATGGCGTGGAGCTTCTTTCCGAAATATGGTGACCTGGCGGCCAGGAGGAACTTGTGGAGCTCGAAATTGGCGGGATCGCACCCTTGGCTTACCTCCCTCACCAGCGAGATGTTTGTGGTTTTTGGCCGGTCCATGGTGAGCAGGGAGCTTATGTACGAGGACCACGGCTGCAGAGGGTCGATTGATTTGGAGTAGTCGTACTGAATCAGCAGCTTACGGATCTTGTCGTTAAGCGCATTATAGATGCACCGCTCCCCGGAAAAAGTGTTTCTCTCGGCGACAGCACCAGCCTCGAGGAGCAGTCTCACGAGATCAAAGTGGCCACATCCACTTGCCTTTATGTGACCCCTGTCAGTTTGATCACTATCTCATGCCAAAGTAGACATAGTGAAAGCTTGCAATGAGCCTGATGCAGGTGTGCCTCACGTACCACAATGAGGGGCGTATAATCAAAAGCGTCTTTCCCGTTGATATTGACGCCGGCCGACATTAGCTCCTGACATCTTGCCAAGTCTCCACGCCGACACGCCTCGAGAAATTCGTTAAATTCATCACTGGTATCGAGCGGGTTCTCGTCTCGCAGCACACCGCTCATGATCAACGAGTTTTCATGACGAAGCTTTGCTTCAAGCTCGAATTTGGGAAGAACAGGCTGCGGTAAGGAATCCATGGTGGGCGGCCATTTACAGGATATGGCGATCCTTGGAAGCTTAAGTTCTCTACAGTATCAACAGGTGTGGGCGGGGCGAGAAAATTGTATTTTTAGGCGTAGGGAAATAATAAAGGTTATCTCATGCAGGTACGGGCAAAGTTGATACAATAATTTTCTGTGAGCACGACGCCTGCGTGAGTGCTAGGATAGGGCTAAATAGGTGTGCGTATGAGGTATTGTGTTGGACTCCGAATGACAAGGAGATGCAGTCGAAAGTCTGTTGGTAAAACGCACTCAATTACTTCGCTTCAGACTCGTTATTACCCCATCCGGTCGGTCCATGCCGAAGTGGCGGAAGCTCCGGAAGGTGGCGGGCATGTTCAGTGTAGATTGTGGCAACGGCGCGGGTTGGTGGGGTTGAGCAGCGACTTCTCAGCAAGCCGCTTGTTAGTCTTCATGGAACACGTCAGGAACTAGAACTAGACTAATGCACCTCCATCAACCGGGATGCGTTGCCCTGACAGCAAGCCGTCTTATCGATAAATCATCATCTTGACAGGGATGACGGCTCCTGTTGCAACAGTCAAAACACCTGGCGTGTCACTGGTGGCCAATCAGCACCGGCGACGCTCTGCCCCACAGCGCGGAGCTGCACAACCAACTGTTGCCATGGCAAACGGGGCGTGAAGCCTTGTTTACTTTTGTACCAAGAAGTCGCGAGAATGTGCACAATGCTACATGACGATCTGAGTTTTGGGTTTACCACTGAAATACCTAGATAAACCCTGTGCCGCGTTCATTCCATGCTTGTCGCCAAACTTATTCATCACGGCCACCGCAGCATCCTCAACATAACTAACAGCAGCAGCAGCAGCAGCAGCAACAGCAACAGCAACAACCACCGCCAGCACCAGCACCAACATCACCACTTGTTTGGCGCAGCGACGCAGCGCCGGACTCCATGACTTTTCTTCATCATTGCAAAAAAAAGCACCACTAGTGACTAATCCGATCGTCCGAAAATGCCGGAAAGCGATAATTATGAGGTTTTGGAGAAGATAGGTATGTTTTACCCCCCGCATCGTCTCTGCCCGTTGAAATGAAAACGGCATCATGCAAAGTGACATTTTTGCTAATCGCCACCCGCACACTTTATTACTACAGGCCACGGCTCCTTCGGCGTCATCCGAAAGGTGCGCCGCAAGTCCGATGGCATGGTCGTCTGCCGAAAAGAAATCAGCTACCTCAAGATGTCGCAAAAGGAGCGTGAGCAACTGCACGCCGAGTTCCAGATCCTCTCCACTCTGCACCACGAAAACATTGTCGGGTACTTCCACCGCGAACACCTCAAGTCATCACAAGATCTCTACCTGTACATGGAGTACTGCGGAAACGGTGACCTGGGACGGGTGATACGGGATCTTCAGGCTAAGAACCAGTATGCCGAGGAGTCTTTTGTTTGGAGCATCTTCTCGCAGCTCGTCACGGCGCTGTACCGATGTCACTACGGCATTAACCCGCCAGAGGTGGGAAAGTCTCTGTTCGGCCCCATCAAATCAACAAAGCCCGTTATACCACCGGGCACCATGACCATTTTGCACAGAGATCTCAAGCCTGAGAATGGTGAGTTTTATGTGTTACTGAAACCTGTCGTAAGGTCGAGGGGCATGTCTTGCTGATAGATACCTTGCCCAAATTACTACAGTCTTTCTCGGAGAAGGTAACCTGGTCAAGCTTGGTGATTTCGGTCTTGCAAAGATGATCCAATCGCAAGACTTTGCATCAACCTACGTCGGCACACCCTTCTACATGTCACCCGAGATCTGTGCTGCTGAGAAGTACACACTCAAGTCAGACATATGGTCACTGGGTTGCATCATCTACGAGCTCTGCACACGAGAGCCCCCTTTCAACGCCAAGACACACGTCCAGCTGGTGCAGAGGATCAGGGAGGGCAAGATTAGCCCGATACCGAAGCACTACTCGCCCGATCTGATGGAGGTGATTAAGGAGTGCCTCCGCGTGAACCCGGAGCGAAGGCCAGATACGGCAACATTGCTGAATCTGCCACACGTCAAAATGATGCGCAAGGAGAAGGAGTTGGTGGACTGCAACAGGATGCTGAAGCAAAAGCAAGAGGCCATCCGCAAAGAGCTCAATGCCTCGCTGCATCGCGAGTGGGAAGTCAAAGCCCGCTTGGAAATCGACCGCATCCTCAAGGAGGAGATAGCTGGACTGGAGAAGAGATTCGAAGCAGAGGTCCAGAAGAGGATAGAAGAAGACCGTCAGAAGAGGCCCGAGATGGACTACCAGAAACGATTCGAATTGGATTACCAAAAGAGATTTGAGGCCGACTACCAGAAGAGATTCGACCTCGAGTTCCCAAAGAAACTAGAAGAGGAGATGCGGAGGAGATATCCGGATACTCCCGGATCAAAGATGGACCTATCGTGGTCGGTCCCCAAGCCAAAAGCCTCAAAATCTCAGTCTTCTGTCGAGGAAGTCAGCGCAGACGGCGATGAATCTTCTGGACCCGATCAACCAGACCTGTCAGGAACCAGCCCAGACTCGTCATTCAGCAACAGCAACTACAACGAACCCAAGAGGAGGCCGAGGACGCCATATAAGCGAGCTCAGACCATGTACGCCGGAGGTGGAAGAGGTGCCGGCACACCCATGGACATTGAAATGGTCAGCCCATCTCCTATTGCTATCGCATCTCTCTCGCTATCACCGAGAAGACACGCAGCAACGACCGGATCTCCTACAAAGAACCCCTTCAGCAAGCGCAACAATGTGCAAGGCCGCACCCTCGTGGAGCTGTCCAAGGCCAGAGCCAGCGGGCGACCACTGTTTGATAAGAGCAACCTGATCAGCCGGGCAGAGCCGGTCGCGACCTGGAATCCCGAGATCGACGAGATGCCCAGCCCCTTTTTGGTCAGGCGAAAGGGCGTCTCGGCACCCGTCCCCGCTGGCCGTTGACGTGTTTCTTCTTGTCGAATTTTTAATGTCAGATTTCTTGTTATAATAGATGATAATTTAACGATCTCCATGACGAAGCGCTCATCTCCGTTCATCTCGGTGTCCCAATTGTCAGGATCGTTCATCATCCTGATTGCTTGAAGTTGTTGACGCCTCTGGCTTCCGAGGCTCTGCCACAGCACGCCGGCGGCATCCCATCTTTTGGCTACTATTTGCCACGACGGGTTCAGTGGCCTCTCCGCCTCATTTTGCCTGGAGCGCCAAACCAAACAAAAAAAAAAAATTCTGTGTCGAACCACACGTCATCAGACATACAGGTTTAAAACCTCGGACCTCGAAGCTGAACACCACCTATGGCTGAAACCTAGGATGGCTCGAGGCCAGGGCGATATAATGGTCGCCATATAGCCCGCATGAAGCCCCATGATGCGATACAGGCGTCATCAACGGCCCGACTGGACCCGGAGAAGAAACTGCCTCGGGGAGGCGTCCAGTCCTTGTGGGCAAACTTCTGGGATCACCGGCGAGGTTTCTTTTCTTCTGTACCAAACAAATTAAAGTCATAGAAGACGAGTCAGAGGAATCCAAAGGGTGGCTGTGTGTGGTTTTCTTTTTTTGGGTCACATTGTTTCATTTCATATTTTTTGTTTTTTATACCATCAAGGCAGAGGCAGAGTTCACTAGCCTGGGATGGAAGCGCACAGGGCATATGGAGTTCGGAGTACGGAGTACTGGAAAGTATCAAGGGGTAGAACGCAAGGCTGAGAAACAAAAGAGAGAAAGAGATCTAGGTCCAGTTTGTTTGCACACCTTTTTTTACTATCACAATCACCTCGAGAAGCAATCGGGCTCCGGACGCGGTTACGTCCCATTCCGTAGCGTTGGTGACAGAAGCGAGCTGCTGCAATCCGACGCTGAGCAAGCACTTACAAAGCAGGGCTAATCAATATCGACTCACCTACGTGGCACGCGGGTTGTGAGTGAGCGAGTGAGTGTGTGACAACGGCGGGGAGCAGGGTAGGCAAAACAAAAAGGGCTGACGGGAGGTGGGGTGAGGAGGAGCGGGTGAGCTACCAATGCGGGCGGCCGGAGAATGTTGATCAATGCCGTGTCGCGATGTTTTTTTTTTCTTTTTTTTTTTTTTCTTGGTGTTGCAGATCGGATAGCGTTATTCTGCGCTTCGCCCTACCTTCTTTAGAGTGCCAGCCTCCCCAGACTGGCGAGTCGATCATCAAAAAGGGCGTGTGCATAGTATTACTACTTGTACTTGAATAGAAAATCCCCTCTAGCTTCCCGGGGAGAAAAGGAGGAGAGCCGGCGGTGGCGTATGGGGATGGTTGGGGTTTGTTTAGTTCGGGTGATTTCCATCGAAGTCTCTATATTGTCTTTGGACAAATCAGACCGAAGTGGCTAGGATAAAGTGGCAACCAAGAAGCAACATGCTGTGAGGTGGTCTAGGCTATATCTTTAATCTTTTCTTTTATTACTTGTCTGTGATCGATTTCCATCACTCCTTCTTTTTTTCTACGAGGGGGGCGCTATATAAGTGAACTTTCCTTAGCCTCCCTTCCTGCTCCTATATTGATTCTGAGTTGTCATTCGAGACATTTGAGATCCTGCCTGCAGGAATAACCAACCTATAGATTAAATCGCTCACAGCCTCCTCCAGGGGCCCCAACAATCTCGATCCGTTGCGCGAGTCCCACGGCCGTAGATTTTGGTCATCCGGCTATTCCCCCCCTTCTGCCGTGTCTATCTTCTTACATCCCGCGCTGCATGGCCCGAGGGTGTGTGGGAGGTGATGATTATTTGCCAGAGTTAATGTGTAAATATTACGTGGTAAGTTTGTTCATTGGTTTATCTGAATATGCAATGTTTGAAAAA
>NW_021940920.1:1050562-1077403 GCF_004337985.1 Pyricularia pennisetigena | reverse complement strand
CCCCCCCCTAAAAGGCTGTGTGGAGAGCTTATTTCTGTGGTTGTTCGCTTTGCCAAAACGTCACTGGTGGGCTTAACGAAATTTGGCCGGCAAGGCGAACGAGTCAGTTCAAGGTGATGATGATCTCCAAGGCATTGAGTGGTATCATTTACTGGGAGATGATTTTCCAAGTCAGTCAGTCGGAGAAAAGGAGCCCAGAGCACCCGACCTTCTGGTTCGCAGACTCGTGCTCGACCAATATATGATATCATACACGTGGTATCACGAAGCTCTGGTGGGGATTCCCTTTAGGTTGGAATGCTCTGTTGGTAGGTGCGGCTAATCCTACTCTTCTACCAAGCTATCGGATAGAGCCAACATTTCCCAGCTTGGAAAAAAAAAAATGAAAAGTTGATGGAGAAATAAGTGACAGCAAAGACCAGCATGAGGGTTTTTCGTTCTTACCTGCCGAGGTCTACCCCTCCTTTTCCCTGTCCCGGTTGGTCTCTTGTCCTCTCTCAGCGCTGTGCGACGATCTCAAGGAAAAAAGCTCTTTGTCCGCATTGTGGATCTCTTTCTTCCCGGAAATGGTTCCCCGGGGAAATGGATTCTTTTGTAGCCAGTCAGGAAGTTGGCCGTGGTCAGTTTTTGCATGAGGCCGCAGTGGCTGGACTTCCATCTAAGCATGTAAGCTGCAGCCGCAAAATGGGTATCGGTACAGTCGAACCACATCCAAGAGAAGTACATTTCTGTCGCTGGGCATCAAGAACCTGATGATTTGCCCAGCTACAATATACCAACCTCACACTATCGAGAGTCGGCAGTCAAACGACAGCAACCGAGACCCATAGGGCTGGCTGGTAAACCTAGAGCGGTCTGACGGAAAGGGGAGGGGGGAAAGGAAGAAAAAAACCGCTCAGTTTGCCCATCCGTGATGCGGCCAAGCCAGTTATGCCAGATCCATCATGGTCCACCTCCCTCCTCGCTACCACTTGTTGCGACGTAAGTAGCGTGACATAGAGTCCAGCCCCAAGGAGGATACCTATAGTACCAGACAAGCAGCAGTACCTACCTGCCCAACCTTGCCTTGCTTGCTTGCACCTACGTTGCGCTTCATGTTCCCATTTCCAGTCAGGCAATTTACATTCACACCCACCCTTCGCTGACTTTTTTTTATTTTTTTCATTTTATCTCTTTGGCTCGGAAATTATCATATTGCTTCTCCTGGCTGCCGAATGCGACAGCAAGACCCAGCGAAACAACTCGTGACACGTCTGAATAAAGTGAGTCGCGCATTCTCCTTAGCGCGCGCCACAAGACGCCGGGCAGTTCATCGGGTGTCAAAAGTTCGCTAGGAAGTGTACAAATCGTTAAGAGCACAGAGAAGAGGGGGGCGTAGGGTCTGTGTGTGTCCTCATTGAATCGACCATTTTGCCCGTTTTTTTGGGAGCAGGCGATACCAAATTCTGATGTGTCGCCCGCAAGCTTATCAACTAGCGATGGCATGATCTGGACTGCCCCCCTCAAGGTTAGAGCTAAAGCTAGACCTAAGAGCGCAAGCGACTTCGAACTAAGGCGAAAGCGGCGGCGTTGGTTCATTCTCGGGGGCAGTCAAACAAGCGCCCCCTTTAGCCCAGGTCCCAAATCGGACCATGATGGGGTTTTAGTTGATGGAGTACTGCCTTGTCAGGTTGCTAGGTCCCTTCGCCAAGCAGACCGGCTTCGGCGCTGAAAGCCGTTTCGAGCCTGGCTGTAGCACCCGGCTTGGCCCAGGTTGGTGGTATACGGAATAGTGCGCGGGGGTGTTTTTTCTTGGAGATTCGAGGGGGGATGATATCAACATGCCACCAGCCATGTCGGATGACGCTTGAATTTGCTTCTTTTTCTAATTTATTAAAGTTGATGCGATTCGATAATGGGATTGAAAGCCTGGCTGTGCATATCGTAGAGTGTCTTGTGTTCATTTTCTAATTTCTTCTTTTATTTTTGCCTAAACCGCGTTGCTTCCTTCTCCCATCCCTAGCCACCAATCGCGCACTGGCCAAAAAAAAAAAAAAAAAAAAAACCATGGATCTGTTGCATGGGTAGCATGCTCTTGATCGTCACAAAAACCACAATCTATTTGGCTTTGCTTGCAACATAAACGAAAATTAAGAAGGGGGAAAAAATAGGCAGACATCTTTCTCCTGGTCTTTTCTTCAGTAGATAACTTTCCTAGTCTCGTATAAGCTAGTCCAAGGCAAGTATGTTTGACCACCTCGTCTAGCCGGATGTTCTGAATCATGATGTTGTCAAAGTCGGGCCGCTGCTGTCAAACTGTAGATCACAACTCGAACATCTCTCCTGTATGATGCGTGGCTGCCTAACTGTTTGAAGTCTTTTTTCCTCGTTCCGTCGGATGTCATAGCCCTTGAGTAGACATTCATCTAGGCTTTTTTTTTTTTTTTCTTTCACAGGAATCCGCTATGCCTAATCTAGTCACCGCGTATTACTTTGTCAGACAACCGCCAAAAAGGTGCTAAAGATATGGAATTCTCCGGATTGGCATTGACTCTATCACGTGGTTGCTCCTCTCCCCCTCTCAGTAAACACAAAAGCGATTGAGATTGATTCGATCGGAGTGTAGTGGAACCGGGTAGATCCCTCCACGCCCACCAGCAACATTTGCTATCATTGGTCGGCTCGCACCAAGTTCGCAAAAACCCCTTGGAGATGATCGACAAGATGCCCCTCAGCTCAATCTCCAAAAAATCTCACAGCACGAAATTGGACATGCCCACAGATTTCCCCTTTCGGGGCAGTAACTCGATTGGGTCAGCAACTCGCCCTTTTTGGCCTGTTTGCGCACGACCTTGGGGGTTGTTGCTTTTTCCACAATTGGGAGATTACAAGATTGCCGGATGCCATGGGTTTGGTTCTTGAACAAGACAAGGCGAGGACGTATTGGAGTACCTGGTAAATCTCCAGTTGTGAGATCCCTATAGCAGTTAGGGTAGGTGGATCATTGATTACTTCAGCTTTTGTTTGTGCATGGGCTGAAAGTCTTTTTTTTGGCGCTAACGAAGAGGCTTTTTCACCTATGTCAGTCACCCGCATGTGCGACCTGCTTCATTTCACCTACATTGTATACGCCGCCTCCTTGATTCCACAATCAGAGTCAGCGAAAGCCGCAGATGAGTTCCACAGCAAAAAATACCACAGCGGTCTCGTCAATCGCTCCCCTTGGTTCATCCCGTGTTTCTGCATTCAATTGATGTTCTTGCACCTATTTCTCATCGCAAACTTGTCTAATATCTAGTGCTTTCGTTGCGTCCACTTCAGGATTAAGTAATGGGGAGTATGTGAATTGAACGTCTGCAGCCTGAATACCGTCGAACTAGTCGTTATCTTTTTTTTTTTTTTTTTCTGCTAAAAAGCCTAAAAGCCACGGGGTGATCTGCATGGTTTGGTAGGGTACAGCGTTGTAATCACAATTAAGGGTCCTTCGGTTTCGTACAATCAATTTGTTCCAAGACAAACTACCTCGGCTTGAGAGGCTTGGTGGGCATGCATGTTGCTGGGACCAACTTGTGTGTACACGATTTGAGACTCTTTCCGCCTCAATTTAACATCATTTTCGACAGGATGGCTTTGATGGATGGTCGGCTAACTCTTCCGCCTACAGCACTTTTAAATCTACTGGGCCCACCCCGGGCGGCTGGTTTGTCCCCCGACAGTGGGGGGATTCTTTTCTCTCTGTCTGTGCCTTGACACTCTACCCTGCTGTTGCCGGTAAGCGCACCCGCCGAAAAGCTTGGTATCTCCCACGCATTGTGCCAATCATACAGACTGGGGGCTTGCCGAGGTGTTGTTTGTGACAGTAAAATATTTCCGTTGGTAATTCACGATGCAATGTCGGACAATGACATGCAAACTCGACAAGGCTTTCCGGATTGTCTGCAAATGTTGTTTTTCGGCACGACCAAAATAAAATAAAAGTTGGCAGGTCTACGGATCGATGCACATCGTTCTCTCTACCTGGCCAAACTTGACGCATCTAGCAATGATGCAATAAGATATGTCGCTCTCTTTCCCCACGCGGCTTTTGTTCAGTACCTGGTCATTATGCAGCATTTTGTGTTCAGTCGGCGATAAATGCCATTCAAGGCAGCAAAGACACCCTGCATACTACGTAGTGTGATATCACTACCACTTAGTCAAACATAGTACTAGCATTACAGTGGAGACGTGGCCATGCATTTTATTTGTGCTCAATCGGCGATCAGTATTGTTCATCTTCAAGTCAGCAAAGACACACTGCCCTGCCTGCTTACCACGCAGTGTTGTATCACTACCACTTAATCAGACATCTATTTGCGATCAGTCGGCGATAAATGCCATTCAAGGCAACAAAGACACCCTGTCTTGTCTATATACCACCTAGTGTTATGTCACCACCATCTAATCAAACTTAGAGTATAAACATGGTCATGCGTGAACGTTTCCTGAGTTGGTGCATGTTTCGTCTGTCCCAGCTAACCGAACCCAGCTGGATGTCACACGGAAATCGCATTTGGCATAATTTTGAGAGCAAGAGAAAGGGTGCAGGTAGGAGCAGAAGAATTTGGAACAGGAAAACACAAAAAAGTATGCTTAATTGACTTCACATGATGCTCGAGTGTCGAGCCGGACGATCAAAAGACGCTGGGCTGACACATACCCAGCCTTGCGCCTGATCCAGCGTACGACGTAGGGCGTACCTGCATGGCGTTCAAAACCCCGTCCAACCTAGCCTCGAGCTTTTTTCCCCTCTTTCGCTGCGTGCCGTGCCAGCACTATAATTCGACACTACTGCTGTCATCCCGCAAGTAGCGCCACAAGCCTATCCGTGCGTGGCGTTTCGTCTAGCTCCGGTCTTGGCTCGAAAAATTTGTTAAAGTGTTTAGCAACCACGCATTGGTTGTCTCGAAAAAAAAATCCCAGTGGCAATTCTTAGGTAACCCTCCCGTCATGGTTGGTGGTGGCGGCTTTTCGTCCCGTCGAGCCAAGAAATGTCGTCGATGGCAGCGTTTGGGCGCGAGGCAAAACAAGCATGAGTTGGGATGGTCGAAACTTGAGACGATCAAACACCAATCAACGTGGTCTCCGGGGCCCCGGAGAAGCGTAACCAGCAAAGCGGGTTCGTTCAGCCGTCTTGTCTTTTACTTGGTGAGGCTGCGGAGGCACAACGACGTCCTTGTGGTTGTTGTGCTGGGTTTGTCCCGGCCGGTGTCAAGGCACGGATTTTCCCATGAACCAGGAAGCCTTGGATTGACACGGAGAGAATTGCCAGCGTGATGCTCGCTCGCCCCACAGTCAGTGGCGTTGACAAGCCTCCTGCGACAGATCAATAGTGTGAATCCGGAAGACATTTTTTGCTTTAGCGATCCCGGACCGTTGTGGAATTCCTTTTCATCCTAATCATTACACTGTGGCTGTTGCGCCTCTCTTTGAGAACGTGAGGTTAGTGGCTTTGGGTTGTAATTATTATTAGTCTTTGCGCAAATTGCACACGACGTTACAAAGTACAGAGAGCATGAATGGATACCGCGCACGTGCGGGAAACCCAACCGAAAGCAACTCTTGCTGCATTTGCGGTGGATCCTAACCAAAGATTGCCGACACCTTAAAGGGCAATAATCCACGAACAGCACAACGAGCACGCATCTTTTTTGTTTGGGGTCGCTCTTTTGTGGCCTTGGTGCCCCACGTCCGTAACGACCAGCCTGAGACGGACCCTGCGCAGAAGAGGATTTTCAGGAGGAGCACATCCAAACGATCATGACAATTAACCATAACCAGGGTGCTGGGAGTCGGGTTTGCTGCCATATTCGACCCAAGGACTGAGCACGGGACCAAACAGCAAAAAAAAATTGAACAAACTTGTATGCAACGCTGCGTTGCATGTTCTAGACTAGACCCCATTGTCTAGACTCGATTGCATCTGAACTCCTACGCTAGCGCTGTAGGTAACCCGATTGTGCTGGACAAAGATAAGATGAGATGGATACCCACCGAACAAGACACTAGACGAGACGATGTACCTAGGTGAAAGGGGACTCTGTCCTTTGACAACAAGCAGTCTCGGCCAAGACGAGCCAGTCCCATCTCGGAATCTAGATCGCGTCCAGGTCGATGACCCTGGCGGAACAGCATACTAGGTGAGGGCGACATAAGCTCTTTCGGAACGTCGAGGGTTCGTGCAACGGGTACAACTGCAGCACGCCACAGTACCACTGGGCAGGCTAGGCCTCGAGTTTCATATGCCTTCCTCGACTGTCCGGTACCAGACAGGGTCCGTCAGCATTCGAAAACCACCCCTGCGTTCTATCTGTCGTCGGGTGGCAGGAGGATTTACATCCAGCCTTGGTAGCACATCAATGATGTGAGGCATGGAGGATGAGGTCGTGGACCTTAATTTCATAACCTGCTTGACCTAGTTGTATCAAGCATGTTTGCTGCATCAATGACAAAAATTCCGATAAGATCTGCTGTTACTTCTAAAAATGTACTCCAGGCCACTTTTTCTGCCTGACCCTAATGTTGCAGGATGAAGATACCTTCAGTTCGCTAAGGCCGATGCTGTGAGAAAGTCAGGAATATAGTCCTACCTTGCAAAGCAAAGAGACTTTAGATTGCTTGGGGGAGGTTCATGCACTGAGAGAGTCGAACGCTATGATTTACGCGACTTGATATTCAATGTTTAGTTTCATGGAGTTGCATTGGTATTTTCGAAGTGGCTTTTACGCTTTTCTTTTTTTGGTCAGTAGCATTACGTCGTTGGCACAAGACTAAGTCAGTTCACCGCACGCCAGCCACGTTGATCCCTCTAAAGTTGCAAGCACATATCTACTTCGAGATGGAATATCAAACGAACAGGATAAATAAATCATCTGATCTACATAAACGACTCAGTCGGACTGACGGTCCGAGTTCCCCAAAGAAAAGATAGACTTTTTTTTGGCAGCATTGCTCACTATACCAATCGAAGGGAACCATGTTCTTGGCGTTGATACTATCGGGGGCTGTACCTTGAACCTGGCTACCTCTGAAGCCTGTACCTCAACATCCATATACGCAAAGTTGCAACCGACAATAATAGCCCGACGCCAGAATCAGACGTAACGATCTAGACAGGGAGCTTTATCGTGAGCCTTGAGCATAACTCCCTGCATCGGCTATGTTGTCGACCAAGCTGCCGACGTTTGGGCTGGAACCAAACACACGCATCATTATTTGTATGCATGAACAGTCAGCACGCCTAGAAAAGCTGTGATCGTGGCAACAAGCGGACCGGCAACCGATTACTGGGGAAGTGGGCTGGCTGGGGGAGAAAAAAAAAAAAAAAAGAAAAAAAAAATAGAATAGAAGAAAAATAGGCTAGCAGTAACGAAGAGTCAAGACACAGTGAGTTGCAGCAAATACTCTCTCTGGGTGTCTCCGCAAGGCATTGATGTTCCCAAGACACCCTGCAGAAATCCGGAACATTCTCAGGTGTGCCATCCTGTCATTGTCTCGGATTTGCAAACTGCGTTGTGCAATACGACTATCCCAGGCAGGTTTGCTTGAATGGAGGCACTGCCCGAAACTAAAACGACATGTTCAGTGCGAATTGGGCAGAACTACCGCCAATCACCACTGCAAATCATGAAAATAGATCGAGAGCTACTGGGTAAATCCTTCGAATACGACGATCCTTTACTCGTGCACTGGTTGCTGCCTCCTCTCTTGAGAAGCAACTGAACCATGACCCTACTGCCATGCGACAAATCTTATTCTGCTGCCCATACTATTTACAGCACAGACAATTAGCAGCATAGATAGGAAGGGATAGTGATGGGCACATTGATCAAGCAGCAATAAAATAGAAACACAGCCGAGCGGCAGCCAGGGACGATTGCCTGTCAATCCACTCTTAGTGACGCACAGAGAATGGCCGACCAGATGGCAGCAGTCAGTTTTAGGTTTTTGAGATGGCAGATGAGGGCCCTTCGGACCGGTGGGAAAGGTTGGATATTCGACATCGAACCAACCGATCATTTTCACTTCTATCATAAGTCACCAGCCAAGCCATCCCTCTTGAGAGTTACGGTACGGCATAAGATCAGCCTGATGATCCGGTTACAAACACAAACTCCTCGGGAGGAGGATCGCTCACGGGGCGAGGCTCCCGCTCAACGCATTGACGGGGCATTGTCTGCTGTGCTGGTGTAGAAAGAAAAGCTGGCAGGGCATTCTTCAGTTTGGTGTGTGTGCTCCTCTGCTGTGGCAGTTCGACTCGCTCCTCGTCTCAAGTGTCCTCGCAACGACCCGGGAAAGCCCCTGTCCCAAAACACAACCATGGAACCGGGGGAAAAGGAGTGGGTAATAATTATATGAGAGAGAGAGAGAGAGAGAGAGAGGGAGAGGGTGTGAAGATAAAACCAAATCCCCGTCACAGCATGGCGATATCCTCTTTTTTTTTTCTTTTTACCCTCTGTTCGTGATCAGGGATTTGGGGTGTGAACAGCGTGACTGACGAAATATTCCCCGCAGGGGTCGGCCAACTTCCTTAAATTGGTAAGATTGACCCGAGGCCGGCCGCCCTCGAACCCCACCATCCCAGCCTGCGAATCCGCGAATCGTGGATCGAGGTGTGCGGTAAAGGTATAGGGAACCACAGACGCCCTGACTCTCCATACTTGACAAAGCGACCTAAGCCAAGAGGCGAAATTGATTTTCAAGGTTTTTGGTGATGGGGCTTGGGCCTCGAGGCTCCAAGGTAATCCTCGTAGGGTGCAATCCAGCAGGGTTAATGGTCGATCGATTGAGATTTGATAGCATAAAGATGCAAAGGTCTGTGTTATTTACAGAGAGAACCTGAATGCAAGACGGAAATCTGCTTATGCAAATCGCTACTTCTGTGCGTTACTTTGACGTTGGATCGTTACTGACTCTGACTTGACAGTTCGAGGGTTTACTGAATTAGCGTCAGCTGAATGTTAGGTGGGCGGCCACGTTAGGGTTCGGGTAGGTAGGTGCTGTCCTGTATGTACGTACAGCTGATTCGCAAAGGCTTTGGTACCAAAGGCTAGGTGCTGCAAACCCTGGCCCGTGCATTAACCAGTCAACGTTTGGTCTCTGGCGATCCTTAGAATCCTGGCGCTTTTCAGAATACATTGATCTCATCCCGCTCTCCCGGCCACAGGACAACCAGCCTGCAGGAGAGAAGTAAAATAATTCCTTTTCCGAAAAATAATAATAATAATAATGATTATAATAAAAAAAAACCCCTTCTTTTATTTCTACTCCGTTAACAACTCATCACCCACCTCTGCGCCCCCAGCCCCTTGCTAATCAATACCCCCCCCCCCCCTTGGTCGCACGAGCAAGGGTAACTCCCAGTACCTTGCGCTGTCAAGCACGACCTGTCAGGATTGGGCCGGGAAAAACCACACCCTTTCTTTTCACTGATCAGCGGGATCCCGGCCTCTGTCGTAACTCCTTCAGAGGTCCACTTGCAGCACTTGTGACCGGCTGCCGTTGTTGCCATTGCCCCAGGGATCAACGGTGTGGATGCGCTCGCTTGCCGGTCTCCAGCTTTTCGAACCCCCTGCCTTGTGTTTCTTGTCTCTTATTTTTTTTTCTCCTACGCTGCCGCCCTGCCATGCCATGCCCTGTCCTTTCCACACACTCCCTGCTGGGTCGATGGGACCGACCTCCGCTGGGAACGAGCAAATCCCATTTCGGGAGATCTGACAGTAAAAAACAAATCGTCGGTCCTCGACTGCCCTCTTCCTACTTAAATCTCCACCCCTCCCACCTCCCGGACTTCCCGATATCTTGACTGTTCCGATTCAAGATCACTTTTCCCAAATTTAAACATCTCCTCAGCTGGTCCTCGGGTCTACTGTCCATCATCTTAATATCTATTTACAAACAAGCCAAAGCCCACGATAATACACGACCCCAAAATCTTTAAAAGAAAATAGACCTGCTCCGCTTCTAGAATCGACGACATCACTGCCTCTTACAGACAAACAACGAACCAACTTCACTTCACCCTCACTACATAAAAATGGCCGCCACCATGATACAACAGCCCTACCCAATCCATCAGCAGCAGTCGCAGTACAGCTACATGGTTCAGCCTCAAGGCCCGCCTTCGCCGCCCATGGAGGACAACAAGTGCTCTCTTCCATCCATCTCGAACCTTCTGGGCTTGGCGGATCAAGGCTCACCAACCTCCGAGACCTCGGCCCAATTCCGCGAGGAGCAGAAGCAACAACAAGGTTAGTTGTTACTAGCAAAGCAGGCATGCAACCAAAGACAACAATTGGCAGTCATTCTAACCTCACAAACAGCAGCACAACAATCAAGGCCCAGCTCATCACATTACCACAATGCCATTCAGTCTGTGCGCCAGGGCATCCCGCCGACGCCGCCCATGACTTCTGAGACCTCATTCGACGGTTACAACTCTCCCTCAAACAAGTCGGTCAGCCAGCTTCCCACCAGTGGCTACTACTTTGAGGCGACGCCACCCCCAGGCCACATGGAGCTGGAGCCCCGCCCGCAGATGACCAGCGTTTCCAGGGTCCCAGTTCAGGCTCCTTTTGCGCAGCCTGCCTATTCAGCTCCCTATGGCATGGCCCCCAGCAACCCAATGGCAGCCTACTACCCTACGATGCAGCCTACGCCGCCTCCTCAGCAGCCTCAGATCTCCAGCCTCTACTACCAGAGACCACTTCCTCAAGTAAGTACCGCACGCAGTGTTAGGCATCGCAATTATGGTGTCATATATCCAGAGTCTAACATGCAACAGACCTTCCCTCCCATGCCTGTCAACGTCTCAATGGGCCCTCAGTCTAGCGCCAACCCCTGGCAACACCACCATTACATCTCGCCATCAGCTGCGGCATCGTTCCCCCAGTCTCAGGACCGCTACATCTGCCAGACTTGCAACAAGGCCTTCTCCCGCCCGAGCTCCCTGAGGATACACAGCCACTCGCACACCGGCGAGAAGCCTTTCAAGTGCCCACACGCCGGCTGCGGCAAGGCTTTCAGCGTCCGCAGCAACATGAAGCGCCACGAGAGGGGCTGCCACAACTACGACAGCAGCAGCAGCAATGGTACCGCCATGCACTGATGGGGCGACTGATGTAATCGACATGAAGCGAGCCCAGCTTCGGCGATAATCACTGCAACGAAAAGAAAGAAAAAAGTAAACAAAAAGAACAAAAACAGCATAGAACCTCTTGCAAAAGAGGGACGTCTACCATCTCCCCATTCTGAAACACAATCCTTTCACGAGGAGGCGGCTTCCACTTGGGTAACCCAAAAAGGGGACTGGCGTTTTTTTGATATTAGCATTTGAGCATTTACGTGGGCGTTTGCATTTTGTTTTGTGGGAATTTTTCAGGAGGTTTTTTTATTGTTTTATTCTACTTCTGATGATATACCAATCTTTTACTTTTCTGTTCTTTCAGAGTTGCGAGAGAGGCTGGTCTTCCCCAACCTTGAACACAATCTCGGAAAGACGGGGAGGAAGAGAATCGGGTGGAAAAAAGACACTAGGTTTCTGTTCAAACGTTCTTTCAAGTCACTCTTTTGCACAACAATGTCTTTTTTTACATTCTTCAATTCTCTTCTTTCTGTCTTTTCGTCATTTTAATGTATATATAGTAGACAAACCTGATTCTCTGGTGTTTACAAGATCAGGTTTTGGGGACTAAATTCAGGTAGGCCTCAGTGGCAGGAAGGGGGATAGTATTAAGAGCAAAAGAAAAAAAAAAAATAAGATAACTCGATTACAAAGTCATTGCAATTGAAACTTTCAAGCAGCCTTCACCCTTGTGTTATTTTTTGTTGAACTTTGTGCATCTCCGGATATATGAGAGCTGCGTTAATCTCTTGCTTGTCATATCTGCCGATCACCGGTGTGTCATTATGCAACATGGCGTCAGCAATGCATTTGGCTATTTTCGACAGCGCGGATCATACACTTGGAAAGATGGGAATATGCTGGGGGGCAGTTGCTCTCTCAAAAAAACAACTTTGTCGGGTTTCTGCAATTTCGGAAGTTTATGACGGCAAACCTGCGCATGATCTCACGCTGCAGCGACTTGCCAAGTGGAATAAACACACTCCTTCTCAAGGGTCCTTGGTTTTATTCGTCAAAAACCAGAAGATGGGGAAATCTGCCTTGGAAAAATATGAACTGTGGGCTATGTGGGATTGGAAAGGTGAGTAAAAAGAGGCAAGTGATCAGCGGGCTTGGCAGCAAATGTTCCCTTTGTTCTTTCTTAGGGGACCAAGAGAGATTGGCCAATAATCGGCAAGCAACCCAGCGATTACAACTTGGGGAAAAAAAAAAAAACAAGCTTGAACAATCTTGGAGAAGAGGGCCTCTTGGATCATTGTTTACCAGCTTTTTTTTTTTTTTTTTTTGTTCCCCTTCATTTTTTTTTACTCCGACTTTCTGTCCTCTACCCCAAATTCGTTTTGTGGATGATCGACATTCCTACCCCCCAACGGCAAATAGCAGGGAAATCCGACATGGCTTCTTAGTTGGCCGTTACAGTGTGGAGTGGTCACGAGCAAGAACATGACAAGAAAAAAAAAATATCGCTCGTGATGCAACATAGCTATGTAGCATTGGAGGATATTTTTGCTCTTTAAACTTCAAATGCATAACAAAAATGCACGCACGTGTTCACTACACTGCCAACATTCTTGACAGCCGTTCCCGTTCAGCACAGACTGGTGCTAGTGTTTTTTTGATGTTATCAGAATTAAGCATAAGGGAATAAGGGGGGAAATGGACTTTGTGCTTGCGGGATGCAAGTGTCAACTACGGGGAGCATTTCTGCATCTGAGCACACGAACAGGTTCGTTAGCGAGACTCTCTGTTCCATTGGCCAAGAGTGACTGGCCATTGAAAGGCAAAACATCAAAACGAAAAGAAAGAGAAAAAAAGTCCGAGATTGATTTCCATGGGTTGAGATTATCTAGGCTATCTAGCCGGTACGTGGACGGAACTGGGGACACCTTTCTCCCTTGGCCCCCATGAGGGTGAGGTCAAATCTCTCTTGGCAGGGAGGCGATTGACGGCATTTTGTTCTCTTTCTTAGGTCAGATCAAGGCACGGCAAGATCTTGGCTCGATGATTTACATACATGACAAGCTGACCAGGTTATGGAAATATGTAAATGCATTAAAAACGTTTGTGTCTTTTTTTACCAGCTAAGCCCTTTCGGTGAACGATGAGAGGTATTATGCAATCGGTGGCAAACTTTTTGCTGTTTTTGGTCCCCATGTTCTCCCAAAAGATCCAGGACTCGGGTTTGGTTACTCCTTGATGCCTTCGCTCAGCCGCAAGCGAGGCTGCTGATGATGTTGGCTGCCTGAAGATGTTTCTGATGTCGAATTGTGGGGGGGTTCTATACGCTGACGGAACCCTGAAATGTTTCGAGAGATCCTCACTCCGCTCGCGCAAAAGAAGGGCGGCCTCGAAAAGCCCCCCTGCCTTACTGGCTAGAAGAGTAGGAAAAGGCAGGGGAGGAAAGATGATTACCACAAGGGGGTACGGGTTGATGAGGGGGAGGTCTGAGCTCGCATTGGTTGTCTTTTTTCCAGTGATGGTTACCCATGTTTTTTGTTTAATTTGCTAGCATGGCGGAGGAGAGGAAGAGTGTATAAAAATATCAATTGAGAAACACCGGCGGCTGTGTGGCGAGTAATTTGCTTTGCTGCACTTGATTCATTGTCCATGTCAAGGAGGTATCTTGGGGGACTTTTTGATTAGGCGTAGCCTAGTAATTACTTGGTTTGGCAGAAAGTCGAGCAGCAAGAGTCAGGACATACCAGATGAACGCCGTTTGGCACAATTCAAAATACAAGATGATCAATCAGCACCGGAAGTGGATCTCGAGCCAACTCTAACCTGGCATTCGAGGCGCAATTCCCTTCAATGACTACTGACTGTATCCTGGCAGACCTAGGCACGGTAAGGTACGTACTCTTTCGCTGCAAACTGATCATGTAGACAAGGTGGGTGGGTAGGTATCTGTGTACTTTGTTCTAGGCTGCCAGTTGCCTACCTAATTACAGTTTGCTCACCGACTTCCTTCAGTTGGACTCATCGTGGTATCTCTGCCGAATCGTCCGGTCTTCGCACCGCCCCCAAGTGGCAGACAACAAAAAAGCGGAGGGTTCCGAGAAGTTGAGGAGCGGAGCCGGAGCAAAAGTCAAACGGCTAGTGAATGAGATCCAGGACCATGCGCTTCCTCTTTTTCTTCTTTTTCTTCCTTTTCCCCCCCACCTTTTGCCTCGTTTCTGCATACCCACCCACATATAAAGGCCAAACAACTAATACCAGGAATGTGTTCCGAGCACAAATCAAAATGCACAGCACAAATTACCACGTTGATGGATATACAACATACCAAAAAAAGCGGACCGCTGCGAGGCGGTCAGCACAGCGATGGGGTCAAATCTGCGAACCTTTTTGCGCAGTGGGAATGAATGACCCTTCGTGCATATGTTATGCATCCTTGCTTAGTGCTGAACATGGAGATGTATGCATTTTTACTGGCTACGTTAATCTGCGCAGCTGCAACAGGTGCAGCATCTCACGCATCCCGCTCATCTCAGTATTACGTGGTAAATTAATTTTTGGGCCTTGGCTTAAATTACAGATGCCAGAAGATCTAAAGATTTTTTTTTTGGTTTTAATTTTTTTTTCCCCTCCTTTGGTGCGAGGCGCCAACTCGGACGGGATATCCTCGCTAGCCCCAACGGTCGGCGACCTGCACTAACAAGACATCCACTACAGCGCGTGCCTAGCCTAGCGTCCGTCAACGGCGTCGGGAAGGTGGTGAGATGGCAGGTGTCGTCTTGTATCAAGGACGAAAAAGATTTGCTTACGTTACCAACCACCCACGTTGAACCACATGAGTAACAAAAGACGACCGACTCAGGCTGATTGGGATACCCCGGCATGCCCCGTAGTACTTGTTGCTGTGCCCGAGTCCCAGATTCGCTTACCGCAGTAATTCAAGAGGATCAGCGTCTTGATCAAAGCTTATGTACTTACTCGGGTGACACCACATGTACCCAATCAATGGGAGCCTATCTGTCATTTTGCGTCGGTCTGTTTCGGGGAGATTTGCAGAAGAAAAAAAAACTTGTGCTCTAACACAGCGTCAATCGCGGTATACGCGGCTATCGACGTTGAGTATGCAGTGGTATCTGAATTGCGATCCTCTTATTTTAATCTATAAAGGTTGGTGGATGGCCATGCCATGAAATTGCGATGCCGAGAGATTTGTGGGAGGAAAAAGAAACTCCCGATTGAATTTTGATTTTGTTTTGTTGTTGTTGTTGTCCTTCATTGCTTACCGACTGCCACCCTACCCAGACAGTTGTACTGTTTCACACTCGAAGCCAGAACTGCAACCTTGAGCTCAGCTCGGTCAGCTCTGTTTGGTGTTTGCATAAAAAAAAAACACCACATCGGATGGTTGTGGTCGACCTACTGGACTACCGGCTGATTTTTAGTTTCTAACTTTTTTTTTTTCTTTCTTTTTTTTCTCTCAAAATTCCAAAATAGCTAGAGTTTGGAGTGTACCATGTTCCTCTTGCAATCATTGATAGTCCAATGTTGGGTAATATGTGCGTCTGGACTCGAGACCGAACAAAAGACAAAAGAGTCAGAAAATGACGGCTGGCAACATAAGTCAAGACCACTTTCCTGCCAGATGTGAGAACATCAGACCACCAGCACCTGGCGAACGACTTTTGCCATTTTTCCCCACACGAGTGGAAGGAAAGGGTACCTTGGGTATCTTAGGTAAGGAGCAAAATGGCCTGTCCTTACAGGGCCGCTCACCCACAACGCCCATCACCACACCTGAAGAAATCCCATCACAGTCGCAGTAGTGACCTGTTAAGACCGAACCTGCCGTATTCAGCATGTTTCTTCAATTTCCTCCATCCCTTTTATCGGATCAAGAAAACCCTCCCACTCGGTGATACTGCACAGTGCTGTAAAACACCGACGGGATCGTGAGCTGGAAACCAGGGAGATTTTCCTGGGCTGAAACTCGTAAAGCCTCTGCCGAGTGGTAGCCAAGCCAGGCTGCCAAGTCAATTAACCTTAGTTATGCCCTGGCTGCTACCAGAGATGTGTCGCCGGGACACGGACACAATCCCTACCGCGAATCCCCTCAGTGGTGATCATTTTCAAGGGCAAGGTCAAGGGCAAGGTCAGGGCAAGGGCAGGGCAAGCGCAAGGGTAAGGGGTGGAGGTGGAGGTGGAGGCCTTGTTGCGGAGACTCCTTTCATCCATTTTTTTTTTTCTGCACAGGCAAGCACACGCGCTGCAAAAACTACCAAAGTACGTATTTCAACATGCACACCCCTCCCCCCTCCTCACTCTCCACCTTTTGTCCACCTTGATCCCGCCCAGATCCACTTCCACTCAAAGGCGTGTGCCTAAACCAGGGCGGCATGGGGGCCCGGAAAGATCTCAACCCGGTGGGAACCTCTGACGAAAAATATGTGCTGTGGTAAATACGCATACAAAAGAATAATTAATACCTAATCACACGAAGCTTATGATTGATTGGTACGGCACTATCCTAAGAGGGTACTGTTATGCAATAATAGAGGTACTGTAGTAGAGCAGACAGAAAGGCCAGTAAACACAATAGAAGACAAAAAAATGTCTCCACAATCCCTCTCACAGTCAACTTCATTCAAGCTAGACAAACGCAGGGTCCCGCATCGTCGGCGATTTATTCCCGGTAAAGGTAAGCGGCTTTTTTTGAACACTTGGCCGGGGAAGCGCAAAAAAGAAAGACAAGAAAGAAGGGCAGAAGCCATCGGGAGTAGGCGCGAGATGCGGGAAGCCGCGGTTTTTTTTTTTTTTTTTTTTTTTTTTTTTTTTTTTTTCCCTCTCTTCTCTCTCTCCCTCTCTCTCCTCCAGGTGATCGAGATGATGTACTGGAGCGGAGATCGGCAGATAAAGCGGCAAAGTGGGTGTCTGTTGAGAAGCTTTTTTGTTTTTTTGACTTGCTCCACGAGGTTTCAACTGTGGCCTGTCTGTCACTCTGTAAGAATACCAAAACCCCATGTGGTATGAATCGTTATGGCGTCAGAACAGGGGCTTTAAGATTTTGCGGCCCGACGAGAGAGGCCGACGGGCCATGGGACTCTTGACGGCGGCCCCGCTGGTTTTTTTTTTTTTTTTTTTTTTTTTTTTTTTTTTTTTCTTTTTTTTTTTCAGCATGCCGTCTTGTCGCAGGAATGAGGTGTCTAATATATCTCACGGTTACATGCAAAACTTTGAGTTGATTAGGATCATCACTGACAGCAGTTATGATCAGCATAATGGGATGCTGGCCCTGTTGTTTAGATCTGGGGGAAGAACCGATGTGCGAAAGCATCGTCAGTTTCGCCAACGCACTCAAAAAGAGCACATCTTTTCCATGTTTGATCCAAGGTTTCTCATATTGGTGAACTCTGAGACTTTTAGGGGGCTGATTGTGGTGGTGTTCGTTCTCATCTTCCGCGAGCAGAAATTCCCGTCACATTTGGATCGCCTTTGCCACAAAAGTTAAACGAACAAACGAGGGGCTCAGAAAAGCTTCAGGTTGAAGGTTTGGTTTTGGACCTTCTAGAATGCGGTTCT
Organism: Pyricularia pennisetigena; assembly: GCF_004337985.1. Classification (NCBI taxonomy): domain Eukaryota; kingdom Fungi; phylum Ascomycota; class Sordariomycetes; order Magnaporthales; family Pyriculariaceae; genus Pyricularia; species Pyricularia pennisetigena. The sequence continues at coordinate 1,059,732 of NW_021940920.1, read as the reverse complement.
GATCACCACATCATTCATCTCTGATCAGCCCATGACCTGGACTGTTGGGGCCGACTTGGGCATTTCAAGCGTGCAATCAATGAAAAATGGCAGGTGACTGATACATGCTGTGAAGAGATCAAACAAGACATGGGACAAAATTTCCGAATTGGTTGTGAAGTGAGGTCGGCGACGTCGATATCCTGGACTGTAGACAATGTATTTTTAAATTGCACTATGAAGTCGCTTAGCAGTTTAGAAACAACTTCCAAAGCGTTGAGCCACGGCCAATGTTACCAAGTAACTTTTTCTTGGTTTGGCCCGCCCCCACTATCCAACATGAAGGGTCAGGTAAGGTGAACCATATTCGGTCGTATTCTCGAATGAATGTAGTATCCTCGCTATTTCGTATTTCCTCGACTGGTCACCGAGGCATGAAAACTAGGGATCACCCTGGATCTTCTTGCGACAGCTGCACCTACTTGTCATGATGATCCCAGAGATGATGAACTATTGCACATCGCACTTGAGGCAGTGGGACCAGCTCATATGCCGGGCTCACCCCCGCGGAGCCGCGTGGGCAGAGTTTTGATAGCCTCCAGGCTGGTCCAGGAGTTGTAGTTATTTCCAGATTCGGTATGAATCGTGGTTCATCGTTCAGCCCACAAGATCGGCGATTTTGGCACAAGGCGCATAATTTTCACACTCTTTTTGGGAACATGTCAAAAGTCAAAAGAGTCAAGGTTGGTAGACCGCTCTGGACTTCAAGGTGTCGCCCTGTGACTGTGACGGTGTCGCGGACTGATACGCCCGCGGGACTGTCCGGCGTCTTGTGCAGGGTTCTGCTCCTAATGACTTGGGCGTGGTTTTTGTTGGACAGGTGAGGACTCCAACTCCCACAGAAGCCCCGATGGCCTGGGGACATGGTAGAGCCAGCTTGAGTGGCGAAAAAAAAGGCATCCTGGCTTATACTCACAACAATGTATACCTGGACTTAGATGCTAGGTTCCCCGAAGCACTCACGGGAGCGCATTTCAGTCTGTGGATACTATATTGCTATGCAACGTTCATATACATGTTCTTTGCTCGTGGTCCGTGGTTCCCTTTGTCCGTTGATGCATATGTTTGAGATCTAGTCATCACAAGTTACATTTTAGATCACACGCTCGAATGTATATGTCCTATCCACTTTCAGTCTTTGTAGGAGTCTTTGTAGGACGAAAAGCCTGAGCGCCCTTATACCCCAAACTACTCCCCAGAAGGCTCTTCGACCCCGTCTAGGAGTATACAACATTTATGATCAAGGCTTTGAGTGCGGTGTGTAAGCAGTGCATCTAAGTTTATTTATAGAGTGCTCAAGTGCTAGACTGGCTGTACTAGACGGCCTTACACTCGGCATAATAGGCCGTGTATTGCCGTTCTTGTGGTCGGTGAAGCAGGATGTCACATGGGGTACCTCGCAAGGAACGAGGTAACCATGTCGACCCTGCCGACCTTGTGAGAGATGGCAAGATCTTGTGCTGTGGCTCAGTTCAGTCTGCGCCTATGTTCTGCCACTTGATCACCATGATGCGAGCCTTGACTCTGCATCCTGATCCCTATTCCCCCGGCTTCGCACTCGAACTCCCTTGTCCTCCTGGTTGCTTACCCTGCGAAAAAGAAAACCAAAAAAAAAGAAAAAAAAAAAACCGCTTCATTCTTCAAGTCCTCACCCCGGTAGCCTGCAACCTCTAATGCTCCTATTGCCCGAGGCAAAGCGCTCCAAAATTAGCCGCATGAAGATGCTACAAAATAGGTCCGACTTTTATGCCGGAGCGAGCAGGCGGAAGCTGAGTTGTACGAATCTACTCCAGGTTAATATACAGAAATGATACCACACCACCAACAAGACAGGACCCCTGGATAATCTACCACTTCCGGCGGATTCATGCATGAATATGCATCTTCAGTAGTGGCGTGTGTAATCTTCCTTTCCCCGTCCTCCTTTGCCAGGGGGGGAGTCTTTGTCGATGTGCGCACCTTAGCGGTACTGACGAGGTGGCCGGTAGTTGACGGAAAGATACAGCTACTATGGCAGGCGATGGGCATGATGTCTGCCAATGCCATGAATTAGCTGCGTGCCACGTTTGAGGACCTCCACTTGAGGTGCCCTTCTTCATGCCCTGGCTATGCAGTTGATGCGCGATTTAAACAGTGGCGTGCCTGGACCCCAGCAGAGAATCATCGCCCGGGGAGACGGCGACGCACCCCCCCCCCTCTATTTAGAGAGTGGACTCTGGTGGTCGCCATGGAGGCTGGTTGGATGTTACGGAGTAAGGGGCGGGCCGAAAGCGTATAGGGCTTTGCAGCTCTATGCCTTGTACAAGACACATGCTCATTACTATCAAACCCCTCTACCGACCAAACAAAGCCCGCACCCCTCCCTCCCCCTAAAGCCACCCAACCGCCTGGACCATCTCGCCCCCAAGCACGGAGTCGACATAGCCCACCAGCCCCTCCCGCACCCTGCCATCCGTGACGCGGCCGGCCGCGGCGTCGAGCCCAAGCCCGCCGTCGACGACCCTGCTGAGCCCGTACCGCTCCACCTCCCGCAGCATGCAGGCGCAGAGCGCAATCTCGCGGCCCAGCGTCTCCCTCTCCGCCAGCGTCCTGGCCAGCTCCTCCTCGGCGGCCGCGTACCTGGCCCTGGCCCTGCTGAGGCTGGCCTCGAGGGCCCGGTGCTCGTCCTGCGCCGCCTCGAGCAGCGCAAGCTCGCGCTTGAGCTCCGGCAGCGCCAGCACCGCCGGCGCCTTTTGCGGCTGCTGCTGCTGCTGCTTCTTCTTCCAGCCTCCTGCCTTCCCGCCCCTCGCCGCCACCTTGCGCGCCGTCAGCTTGGTCCGGTACAGGCTGTGGATGAAGAGGTCGCGCGCGAGCCCGAACTCGCGCGCCGCCGCGTCGCGGTCGCGAAACGTGCCCGGAAGCTCCGTCCGGCTGATGGCGTCTCGTCGCAGCGACAGCGCCGCGAGGTCCAGCTCGATCTGGTCGCGGATCGTCCTGGAGAGCTCCTTGGTCCTCGCTGAGCGCGGTGGCTTTGTCAGCGGCGCCTCGAGGATCTTGAAAAAGTCAACCATGGTGTTGGACTTTTTTTTTTCTTTTGTTATATTGTAGATGTTTTGACTCGAGAGGTGGCTGTTTTATTCGGAACAAACTTTTCAAGAATGCTTTACTTTACAAGGCCAAGATGAATTAAGTGTGGCCCAAGGCCGAGGCCGACTGGTTACGAGAACAAAAGCGTTGTAGATTTGTCGTTCGTGGCGATTTCACCGAAAAGAAAATCGATGAGAACTTATTAATACTAACAGACAGCATCCCATCGGACATTGGGGTTGTCCAAAGCCTTGCGCACATGCATGTCTGACGTGCCCCCCGGAACGGGCGACGCATCGCAGCTTATATGCAGCACAAGGGCTGCTGGGTGACCATCACAGACAATAACCGTGCGTGCCCACCACCAATCACGAGGCATGGGATTGACCGCCGCACAGGATAAAGCACTGCTCCTGTGCCACTTACGCCTCGTCTGAACAGTGTCTTGAAAAACTCTGCCTGTGTATATGGCCACATCTACACCGGTATGTCTCTGTACAAGGAGGCAAGCCTTGAATGCAGGTTCGGTTGTGCGACCAACACTGGAATCACCCGGCTTGTGTACCATGGCACTGTGAATAGAGAGCAAAGGTGAACGAACACAGAGAAACACAATTGTCCAATTGGAATTAACGAGAAATGTAGAAATTGAGTCCATGATACATTGACGATTATGCTTTTCTTTGGAGAGAAACAGACATAAAATTGTTGGGGGATGAGGGGTTTGATTAGCAGAGCGGTTAGAATGAAATAATCTGATGAATAGAGACATGAGATAAAAAGTATTTTGCCGATGTTCGTGCAGACCGAGGTAAACGGTTTCTGCACCGCTCGGCCCATCAAGTCATCAAGGGATCTGCCAAGAACGTGATTGTTGGGAAACGTATTACACAAAATAAATACCATGATTAACAGGAGTAAAAAAATAAAGGAAAACATCGTCAAATGAGCCGTGAGGCTTTGATTTCTTTCTTGTTTTGCTTGGCCGTGAGACCACCCATCCATCTAAGATGGGGTACTGAAATTTATAACACGATGGGGAGATGCCAAGGCTGTGAAGTCGAATGAGGTTTGAGATATTGAAGGTATGCGTGGAATTCCAAAAGTGTAACTTGGGAGTTGGTGGTGGGAACGCCCTTGATATCCTTGTCGCCTGGTCGCCCCTGTTTTCGTCCATGAATATGTCGTTTTTTTTTTGGACGGTGCAGTGGTGAAGGTGTGAAGTTGATCTATCTGGAGCAGGATAGACCAACCGGTGTCGTGGGGGCCGGTTTGCGCCACAAGGATGACTTATCGCCGCGTGCCAGTTGCCATAACAGTCACCATTTACTGAACAAGTGCCATTCTAAGGGTGCCATATACGGATGGCATGTTACACAATCACCCGCGAGCCCCCAAGGCAGGCAAGGAGATACAATCATTGCCCGGGCAAGGCGCAACGATTCAACGCAGTGCACACATTCGCAAATCGGATCTTCAGTGCCGAGATCTTGAGCTCGAATGTCCATGCTTATGTCCATGGTGGTGATGCCGACTGCTGCTGCTGGATTGGTGATGACGACGTGAGGTTGACGATCCGGTACTCGCGGCCAGTTCACGCTCGAGATCGGCAGCTCGTTGGCGATACCCTCTCACAATCTCGCGGATATTTTCGATGCGGTCGAACTCGAGATCCAGGTCATCCAGCTCTGCCATGATGCGATGATACCGTGCGATCTCGGCATCGGCGTCTGCCACCAGATTACCCGCCTCGTCATACATGGCGCGAGTAGCTGCATCGCATTGTTCCGTCAGATGTTGGATGCGCTCCTGGATTCCCCGAATAACGCGGTCAAAGTGATGGCCCAACTGTCGCAATGAGCTTGTGTCCATCATGAGGAGACCTTGCGACGAGGCCCTGCTGGCCGCACGAGAGGAAGATGAGCCCGCACCGCCGCCGCCGCCTCTGTTGATGTGCGCCTGGGCTTGATGTAGCGCTAGCGCATCCTCTTCCGTGAGGCCAAGCTGATCGATGGGCACTGCATTTTGCTGATGGGACGGGGACGACATAACGACCTATTTGATAAGAAGCGGCAGAGATTTCTCCAAGTGGAGACGGATCCCGCTCCGGAAAAGCCGGACCGGCCCGGGGCCGCGGTCACGCCGGTGCGATGCCAAGCCTGATTGGACAAGGAATATGCTTGACCGGGCACGCCCTGTTAGCAGAGGCACGAGATGATTTCCGATGTCGCGGTAGAAGCCTTGTCAGTGCTGCGTCACAGATGGTGTTTGTTTGTTACACACTGCGAGCGATGAGTTGATGGTCCCACCGGGGGACAAAGCCGCCTGGGCCTAGGCTTGGTTGCAGCCACGCGGCTGAAGTGCCGAAAGTCGCGATGAATTTGCAAAGCGCAGTTGAAATTGGCGGTGAAGTTATTAACATGCTTCCCAAGTATGGTGGTGTGCAGGACGTCATGGCTCCGAAAGGATTTGTCTTGTAATCATCGCCGGTGTTGCGGTAAAGAGTATTTGCTGTCGTTGAGAGGAAAGAGACGAGGCGCAGGGTCAAGTAACAAGAAATAAAGTCGTCGCTGGAAAAAGAAAGAAGTCAAAAACAAACACCGAATGCCGGATGAGCTGAACACGATAAGAAAGATTTAAAGAAAAAGTCGCAAATCGGCTGAACTAAGCAAAGAGAAAGAAAGAAAGGCTCTGAAGGATTGACAAAAAAAAAAAAAAAAAAAAAAAAAAAAAAAAAAAAAAGCGCGCCGTCGGAAGGATTACCGAGGGCTAGTGATAGAAGTATACACTACGAGAATAGCGCCGCCCCGGTCTTGGTTCAAAGTGGATGTGACGAGAAGTGGATGGATGGTGTTTTAGGAGGAGGGCAGATCCAGGACCCGGCGGGCAAGGGAAAATAATACATAAAAATAAAATCAAAGGGTGGAGGGGGAGAAATGCGGTAGATGCGGGGCCATAGTCGGCGGCGCCACTAGAATCACAGCTTCCGGTGTACGTCGGGCCCCTCCGAACTCAGCCGGGCTGATGACGAGTCGTCGAGGACCTCTATCCGATCTAATTGATAGTGCTGATCTATCTGAAATTGATCTCTCATGTCTCGCTCGTCTCGCCTCGCTTCTGGACGCGCGCGGCTCGCTTCTTGGAGCCTTAGGGGTCATCAAGCACCGCGGGCTTTTGCTGTGACACAGAGACAAGGGCAAGACGATGATCTGCATGCAGTCAAAGTCTTGTGCCGGGTCTGGTCAGGCCTCGTCTACCTAAACGAGGGCGGCTCAAGAAAACTCGACGTTGGGGAAGACGGGGCAGGCAGGCAGGTAGTCAGTCAGTCGGCCGCAGTGCGGTGCGGGTGAATGCAGGAAGATGCAAATGCAATGCAAGCTTCGCGCGCCGTTTACTAGGTAGGTACCTTAGGTGGTTATCTCTATTGCTGCCGCAGATCGTCGACTTGTTTTGATCACACCCACTTCCCCGGCAGTGTTTCCTCGAAATGGCAAGGCGCGGCATCCACTAAAAGTCTGGTGGCGCTAGAACAGGCGCTGCGGTCTTTTTTGGTCCTCTGAACTTGATGGCTGTCTGTAATGAATGGTTCGGATAAAAAGGCTAGAGTAAAGGACGCAGAAATTGGGTAAACAAGGAATTAAATGTCAGAGTACCCGGTAGATAGGGAGAGGTACTGTATGTAGCACATGCACAACTCAGGCTCTATGTACTGTAATACCACAGATACCAGACAGCCAAGGGTCCCAGCCGACCGGGAACTTGGAAAAAAAAAAAAAAGGCACCGGCAGCTATTGCAAGCCAACCAACGTCTGCGCTTCAACAGGCCTGCACTTGATGAGCAGAAAGCCCGCCCCGGGATGACTACCCGCTCCAATGCGACGAAGGTCCTTCGGTGAGCGTAGTCAGGGTCGTCTCACCGACATAATATCACTTGTCCCAAGAACGAAAGGTGAGTCGTTACCTTCCAATTCGGACTTGGGCTGGTTATCTAATCGTGGGTGAGCTGAGAAGGCCTAGTCATCGCTACCTATCAAGCAGCGGATGGATCAGGTACCGAAGTGGTAGCTGGAGGTATCTTGATTGGATACGGTCGGAATTGACGAACTGGGTACTACCAAAGGAATAACTCGCCAACACCACCTCCATCTCTTGCTCATTCAGGAAATCCGAAGCTGTGCTCCATGCCCAAGGTAGGCAGGTACCTTGACTGGAGTGCAATACTATGTATATTATAATCCGGGGCAGGCGCGTACCCCTGCAATTGCAGCTGAGGAAAATCAGAGGTGCTTCTGAAATTGTGGGTCATTATCAGCGGTGTGTAGTGGTAAACCCTTGAAACGTGAACGCGCGCGCGTGTTTACTCGGACCACCTGACTTTGCTTTTGGGCCCGTATCCAATGTTTAGCCGAAAGGCTAACGTCTTCAGCACCAGTTTGTCTACCTGCAATTAATTCATCATGACCACGCGCTCAATGTACTGTAGCGGTGACCAGATTTTTTTTTTTTTCTAAAAAAAAAAAAGAAGTCAAACCACCGCTTCAAACCAAGCCATCATAGTTGGATGAAATGTAAAATTCCTCCTCCAAGTCGACGGTTTCTCACGCGTATTCTACTTGATACGACAAATGATTTCTTGAAACGGCCCCGCCCATAACATCTGAGCAAGAAGATTATTGCTATGACGACGCCTCAGCTTCTAACCGCCAGCCTTGCCTGGTTCCACCCACTCACTGTCGACGTTGGTTGACCGACCAGGTAATCGAGGAATTCTGATCCGAGTTTTCTCTGGTGTTCGCAATATATCATTCACACCCTTCTCCTCCATAAGCGCCGACAATCCGGCGATGAGTGCAACAACTCTAAGGCTTTAGAGCCGCCGTGTTCAGCGGCTAAACTGATGTCACTCGCTCTACTGACGCACTTGCGCGACCTGCCCTATAAAAGATTCTACATAGGCGCCGAGCTCCAAAGTCCTGGCCAAGTAGCCCCTGTCCTCGCGCATACTTGAGCCTCAAGAGCCTCGCCTACCTTTGATTTTCTCAATAAATTACAAACACCAAGCACGTGCAGACGCCCGGAACCGGCCCTTACACGCTGCGACCAAGTGGATCGCACGCTTAGCCTTTTGCAGTTGTTAACCCGCCTGGGAAACGACATGGAGAATATCAGGCGCGAGGTCTTAGCCGCCTATGAGAGCGAATATCGTCGCCTCGCCGACGTGTACGAGGAGAAAACCGAGCGCATGTGTGTCCTAAACGAGAGGTTGAGACATGGCGCCAATGACCGTAATACCGGTTCCGTCATGAACACTGACGAACACCGTTCGGCCTTGCGCCGATTTGAGACTTTAGCAGGGGAGATAGCGGACCTTGAAAACAGGATAGACGCGGCACGCGTCCAGCGAACTCCCCGGCATGCAGATGATGTAGAACAGCCTGCCCAGCTCACCGAGCAGTTACTACAGCTTTCCGATATGCGCCGTAGGCTCGAGGAGGCTGCTCGGGAGTTCGGGGAGATCATGGGACAGGAGCTGCGAGCCGAGCATGATAAGCAGGAGATGGTGGGAGGCCCCGCGCAAGCTGCCAAGCTGGAGTTGAGCATTCTCGAAGCTTCCACAACGTGTACTGCGATGCTGCTGCAGCAGCTGAGTGAAAAGATCAACCGATGGCGTTTCATGTCCAGGCAAATGGCCCCGAGAGTAGCTGTTGTCGACCGTGGCGAGCGTGGTGGAGAGAGTGATGCCCAGAGTATCCGCAGCGGGCTTACAAGAGGCTCCGACACTGGTGCGGGCCATGCTCAGGGTCGTTCAGTAGGCCCCTTTGACGAACCGGGCATGCTCGTTGCAGACTCGAGTGTTTTTCTCGCAGCCATGGAAGGCAACGGAGATATCGCTTTTGATGAACCAGGAGTTGTGATTTTCAGCTGGGCTGGTCGGAACAATAGCCCTGCTGCTGCTGCTGGACCGGGTGAGCATTGTGCCCAATGACAAGGCCACCCTGGCGCTAATCATGGGTTTCCACAAGGGGGACCGGGTGGTTATGGTCCTCCCGGTAGTACTTTTTTTT
>NW_021940920.1:1036440-1050515 GCF_004337985.1 Pyricularia pennisetigena | reverse complement strand
CTGAGGTATTTCTTGAGTTACATGAGAGATTTTTGAGCGCTTAGAATGCTGATTTTGCAGGTCCCCTCTCTGTCTTAGTCGGGCGACAAAATGTCTATCCGTAAGGACGCAGTTTTCAAGTGCACCTAATGGATTTCATACTGACCGAGAGAAAAGTCACAAATTCTCATACTGAGAATAGAGAATAAAATAACGAAGAATCAAAACCATGAAGGGCAGAACGAAAGCTTGAGCACATTTTGAAGAAGCGAATGACAGATGACTAGTGAGTGGCCCTCTAGATCCTATTGGTAGTGAGCCCAAGGAGAAAATTTCCGAGGCCGTCCAAGAGCTCACGGTCTTTTGCCCTATACATGGAAAGGTCCGTCGAGAACCCCATTTCTTAATTCAAAAATTTGAATTTGCGGCCGGGGTTCTTTCGTTTCATCAGTATCATGTTTCAAGCTTGTCATTGATGTTTTCCCATGTGTTTACTGCTACTCATAAGTTATTGGCGCAGTTGCTTGTGTCAGTTCTGATCGCTGATCACTGAGGTGAGACCCACCTCAGGCGCCATGTTGCACGTGATCCTCTCATTAAGCTGCCTTGAGCTTGGGATTTCAAAGCTGCGAAGCGAACGAAATCATTTTTGTCGCTGTTGAATTCAATACAAAACATCGGACTATTCAATTGGTAAAGAAACAAAATTTAGACATTTTACTTTGTTTTCTTGGTCTTATCGGCTTGCGTATTGTGAACAATAACAAATTCGAGACTCAACCCTCTTTGACCTGTAGCCTTGGGAAGGGAACAGACGACCCAGCGCTGCTAGCCACTGGTGGCCACGTTTTAATCTATAAACTGGGTGGATTAAAATCACAGCTGGGCGCCTGGTTTGCCAACAAGATCCCAAGAACTCAGAGTATAGCGCTGAACCAAGGTCACCGAGCCCCTCTGGTTCGTCGCTCTCAAAATGAAGACGATCTCTGTCTTTGCCCGTGGGACTCTTGGCGTATTGGAGGCTGGTATACGTCAAAGTGGTCCAGGAAGCACAGCTCGGAACCCATTCTTGGTCAAGGGCAGAACACCTTCGGCATACTTTCTCAGAGGGGGAGATTATGCATCACGGCAATTCTCGACGACGTGTCCCCGGACACGCAAGAATCCCGAGGAGCTCAACTTGACTGATTCTCCCGATATTTCGGGGGTTGACAAGGAGTCTGTCAGGAGGAAGCCGGGAGTTAAGAAAAATGTGGAGAAAACCCCAGAGGCTCTTGTAAAAGACTCAACTTGTTCCTCGGACGGAACAGATGCTTCGAGAAGCGTACTAGAAGCTGATGACGGGCCGTCTGATGAGGCTTCGTTTGCGTTTGCTTTTGAGTAAGACCTCCGCTCTTTATTTGGTCTCAAGGAGAGGGAAGGACAAAGGAAGAGACTTGGTGCTGACATCATGACAGTATAGATGGCGTCCTCCTCCACCAATCCGAACCTCTTCCAGGAGCAACAGACACTTTGAAGTTTCTCCAGGCCAACAAAATCCCATTCATATTACTCACCAACGGCGGAGGCAAGCATGAGCACGAGCGGGTACTCGAGCTCAGCACAAAACTCGGCGTGCCACTGACCACAGACAACTTTGTGCAGTCGCACACGCCCTTCTCGGAGCTGCACAAGCTCAAGAACAAGAACGTCCTCGTGACCGGATCCAACGCTGCCAAGTCCCGTGAGATCGCCGAGGCCTACGGCTTCACCAAGGTCATCACCCCGGCCGACATACTGATGGCCGACCCGACCATCTGGCCCTTTGACCCGCTGCTCGAGAGCGTCTACGCCTCGACGGCGCGGCCGCTGCCCCAGCCCATCTATAAGAACTACCCGCACATGAAGTGGAACAAGCACATCGCCCGCGACTACCTCCGGATCCACGCCGTCTTTGTCTTCAACGATCCGCGCGACTGGGCGCTCGACATACAAATCATCACGGACCTCTTGCTGTCGCACTGCGGCGTGCTGGGCACCTACAGTGCCCTCAACGGCGCCAAAGGCAGCTGGCAAAACGACAACCAGCCGCGGATCTTCTACAGCAATGCCGACCTGCTGTGGGCGAGCAAGCACCCGCTGCCGAGGCTGGGCCAGGGCGCGTTCCAGGCCGCGCTCGCCGGCGTCTGGGCAAACGTCAAGGGTAACCTGGGCGGCACAGGGCCGAGCTACCACCCCGGCCTGTTCTGCACTCGCTTCGGGAAGCCCGTCCCCAAGACGTACCGGTTCGCGGAGCGCGTGCTGATGCGCCACCGCGCCGACCTCCTGGGCCCCGAGGTGGCGAGCCGCAGGCGCCTCAGGACGGTCTACATGGTCGGCGACAACCCCGAGAGCGACATTGCCGGCGCCAACAACTACCGGGGGCGGAGCCAGGTCGGTGCCGACTGGCTGGGCATCTTGGTCAAGACGGGCGTCTTCAACCCGGACGTCTTGTCGACCCTGCAGCACAAGCCAGAGATCATCGTTGACGACGTGTTCAGAGCCGTCAGGTGGGCGCTCAACCGGGAGAAGTGGCAGGGTCCGCCCCTGAGCAGGGCTACTGCAGAGGCTGAGGAAGACGCGGCGGTCAGAGAAAACCATCAAGCTGCAGTGGAGGAAAACGCGATTCTTGAAGAGAATGTGGCCAAGGGAAAGGTGCTTCAGGATGACGGGAATGTGGTGGAGGAGGCAAAGATTAGTGAAGATGGCGATGAAGTCGTGGCAGAGGGAGAAGCGATCAAAGAAGGGAAGTAACCGTAATCTTGGTGGCCTGAAGTGTCAGCCGTAGGATACTAGTTAATAAATGGGATCAAGCCCTGTGGGAAATGTGTATAAAAGCCTAGCGCATGGTTCATTCAGGCGACGGTACATATGAAGAGATCGGGTTCATATCCGCCAAATGCATTCGTGGATTCTTACAGCAGGCACATTCCATGACGGCATTAAGTAGCGAGCCAGACTGACATTTTGAACCGTAGTGTGTTCTAGACCTAGAACGAGACAAGTCGAAAAAGTATCCCGGCACCGTGAAGCCATCTTCTCGAACAAACACATGATACCACGAGATATCCCCCTTCACTTGTAAAACCACCACCACTCAGAGAGATACTGGCTCACTCCATGCAGACCTACTCCTTCTCCATCCCCTTGGCCAGCGCCTCATCGATAACCGTCTCCGTACCCCACACAGCGTCATTACCCACGTCGTCGTCCCCGTACGAGATGAAGACAGGCTGGTTCTTGTAGTCGGCGTCCGCCGCGACCTCGTCGATCCACTCGAGCGCGGCGTCGCGCGCCTTGATGGGAATGGACTCGATGTTGAGCGGCTCGCCGGCACTGAAGACGGGGCATCCAAAGCTGGTGAAGCGCGCCTCTCGCTCGTTGCCATCCGGGCCGGAAAGGGGGATGTTGAGCGGCTCGTCGCAGACTATGTAAGCACGGGCGCGCTGGTGTGTTCTTTTGGTTAGCTGCTGGTTCGTGGATGCTCTAGAATGGCACGAGGAAACTTTTTCTGCGTACCTCTCGCAAGAACTTCCTGAACCCGGGAACTTGAGAGTCGACCCCGTCATAGAGACCGCCCATGATGGTGAGCGACTTGAGCAGCGGCTCCCACTTTGCCCAGTGCGCCTCCTGATCCAAATACGCCTCGACAGCATCGGCACCATCGCCGACGCCAATAACATGAAGCTGGGCGTTCTTGTTTCTATTCAGCAGCTTTGGAAGCACTACATCAAACATGTAGCGGACATGCTCATCGGCGTTGCTGTTCTGTGGCACCCGGTGCTCCTCGCGCGTGACGAGGCCCAAGTGCACGGCGCTCGGCATGGGCACGCCCAGATGGCTCTGCGCGTTAAGCGTCCGGTTCCCCTCGGCATACCAAAACAGCTGGCCCGGGTTGGCGACGATGAGGGCCGCGTCGGCCGGGAGCCTGGCGGCGTACGACAGAGCCGTGCCGGCCGTGATGCCGCCGGGCCCGCAGACGGTGCGGTAGGCAAAGACGCCCAAGTCCTGGTGGGACTCGCCGACGATGGCGATGGCGCGTGAGCAGGTGGCCAGGTTTGGCGAGGCAAAGATAGGGACGTGGGGATCCGTCGGACCCGCGTCGAGGGGTAGGCGGTGTTTGATCAGGCCGGCTTTGGTGAAGCGGGCGTGGATTTCTTGGGCGAGCGCCTCTGTTTGGTTTGTGTTAGGGGAGAGATATGAGAGGTGGGGAGTAGATTGTTGTTTGGGGCTGGTTACCGTGAAGAGCAAAACGCTGTCGCTCATTGTAGCGTTCATTCTTGTTGATGAAATATTTAAAGTAGAACTTGGGGTTCTCGATGTTGCGCAACTCGTCGTCCTCGTTGATGAAGTAGCTACGAGCCGAGATTCAGTTAGGATTTTTCTCATACGTTGATGGACACAAGACTCTGATCAAACCCATCGAATGAGAAAGCTATGTGATGACTCTGGAAGCTTCGAGGTCAAGTGAGCAAGCAGAACCAGAAAAGAAGGCTCCAGTCCCAGTTCCAGTGGCCGTCGCAGCGCCTTACCCAAGCTTTTTGAGATCCGGCTCAAAATGCGGATCTTTCGGGAGTGAGTCCCATGAACGTCGAAACATGTCGACCAAACAAGTTGAAGCCGAGTATTGGAAAGGTGGTGGTATGTTGAGAGTATCAACAGGAAGAATGCCGGCCCAGTGGTGGTGAGATGGATCTGAGTAGTTTTGGGCCGTTGCGCGAAAAGAAAGCAGGAACATGAAAAGGCCTGGTAAACAAGCACATAGTGTTTGAACAGGGAAGGCGCGCAAATTGGAAAAGCTGGCCTAACGTCAACAAAATACAAGCGGGCAAACACCGTCTGATACAAGCGCAAGGGGAGAAATGCAGATAGCCGCGTGCTCTAGTTTCCACCTCCTTGATATTGTGATACATATAATTGTACACGGAAATAGCGCTCTGTTTGTTTCCGAATCACGGGCAACGATGCGGCTAGTTTGTCGGTCCGCCAAAATTCCATCTTTCTGCCCTGAGCCAGCATATCCTCGAGCGGTAGGTGTTCCGACACGCAAGAACCACGCCCTATGCCACCCACGGCATGCGCCTCTCCCACCAGCAACCCAACGTTCGATTCGTTTTACCATGAAGCCTTCTTCACACCCGGGATGGATCCAGCCAATGCCTGCAACCTGAAGTTGTACTGTGAACAAAGGTAGAGCACTGTCAGTCAAGAGAACATCACCAGTCCAGCAACCCGACCACTTCCTACAGCCGTCCGGGGATGATGCAGAACGTACACGCGACATCTTAAAGTCCCTAAATATACCCCTTGTCTTTCCTCCCAGTATACACCTGTTCCTGATCTGGGTCGGCCTGGTGTATGCGTGCATCTGCGTGAGTTGGAGCTGGGCCTCGGCCCTGGTTCGTGGCGGCAATGTCGTGTTGCGAATGATGTAGCGAAGGGCTTGCCTATGTGAGCACCAAAAAGATGCACGGGTTAGCATTTACGCTGTTTGTATTCTTCAGTCGGTTGCCTGCAATCCATCGTCGTCCGTCGCTGGCTCTACCGTACCTCTCGGGTTCGAACGCCTCAAAAGTTTTGCGCTTGGTGTGGTCACGCACGATCCTAGTGCGGATGATGCAGCCCAGGTCGAGCTTCTTGGCCCGGAACATAGACATTTTTGCGGCTTGGGTCCGGATTGGCGGGGATAGGTTTTGGTCTACAAATGAAGACTTCGCTGGGGATCAATGGGGATCGCGATGGCGCGCCTTTGGATGGCGTCGTCCAATGTTCGAATTTGACCCACGTGACTGTCTATCGATAAACTGGCGTCCGCCGGGTTGGATCTCCAATTCAACAGGGGTAGGTGATTCCTGACGTGACCGTTTGAACCACTTGAGAGATACCTAATTACCTATATAAAATCTTCTATAGCAATGTAATTAATTGCTCGCAGAAACCCAAAGTCATCGGCCAAGAGTCAGAGTCGAAATATTCCCACCGCACAATCTGCGATGAAACGAGGATACCGGGTTAAGCCAGGAGAGTCTCTGTCGGTCGAACCCGAGTCCCACAGCAAAGATGTAGTATAGTTCCTAGTCATCAATTTCCCCGCCACTGGCAGTCCCTACTCTTGGTTCCTCCGTATCAATTCTCTGCCCGGGCGCGCCGTCGCGGTTGGCTCTCCATACTCCTTCGCCGCCCTCAAACTCCTCGCGCTTCCACACCTCAACCTTGGCCTTGCACTCCTCCAACGCCTCCTCGCCAGCCCTCCAGGCCGCCTGACGGTGGGGCGATGACACGGCGATGACGATGCTGTCCTCGGAGATAGGGACGACGCCTAGCCTGTGCACCATGGCGATGCCCTTGAGGCCGTGCTTTGCCTTCATGGCTTTACAGATAGAAATCATGGTGCGCAGGGCCATGGGGTTGTAGGCTGAATAGTTGAGCTCCTTGACTGGCTTGCCGTCGAAACTGTTGCGTGTTGTGCCTGTACATTTGTGGCCATCTTTGTCAGCTGTCTGTGTTGCTTTTCCGCTGCAGTGTAACAGCTGGGTTTCTTCTGCAGAAACCAATTGGCTAACTGCCCAAGACATATAGACAAGAGGACAAATATCTATTGCTAACCAACAAAAACCACTATTGCTCCAGCCTCTGGACTTCGCACTCTGTCCATTGTGCGTTGCACATCGAGTTTGTCGTGCGTCAGTCCGACGTAGCAACCATCTTCCCCCACTTCGTTGGCCTCGTTCGACGGTTGGGCAGAGTCTAGTTGTGACATGTTTGGTTGCAGACTGGAATTGGTCTAATCAGGGGAAAATCAGGACAGAGTCATTATAGCTTAGGGTGTAATTGGATTCTCGAACATGATTATAAGGTATTGGTTAAACGGACTTGGTCGGCGCCTCGCCGTTGTCATTCAGCATGCGCGTGTTATGCGGGACCTGTGATGTAGCAGTGGATTCCCCACCCCTAGTAGCCTGCAGCACCTTGCTTTCCCCAATTCGGTAGCTCCTGCATCTGGATCGGATCGCGAATGAATTTAGATGGAAGTTTTCTTGGACTCTTCCTATTTTTGACTTGTTGTCCAATAGGTACCTCTTAACTTCTTTCTGGTATCGACGCCAAGTTCGATTTCGCACAACTCCAGCCGACACACTCGCTTTCCCTGGGCAACTAAACTGTCATGAATTGATGCTGATGCGAATTGAGCCCGAAACCGCACACGATGTACGGCGAATACCGCTCCCAATCCCACCAACGCGGCGATAGCCCACGCCGCCCATCTCCCCATCACGACTCGAGGGAGTATTATCGGTCGCGGAATGGTAACAACGCCAAGGAACAATCGAGAGGGGCCCAGAAGGGGATGAACCGATGTGCGCAAAAGGATTAAGCCGCTAACACATTCACTCAAAACCGCACCGCTTTTTAAAGACTATTCAAGGAGTCCAGTCCGAGACAGGAGACGCGACTACCGAGGAGGATATTACAACCGCGACGAGCTGCAATATGACGACGATGACGATGCTCAAGGGCGAGAACAGGGCGAGTGGGATGAGACCGAAGATAGAGGCCGACAGCGGCGGCGGCGGCGGTCGTTCTCTGAGGACGGTGGCCATGATGGGAGATCTGGCCGGTCTTTAACACCCGTTTCTCGCCCTAACCCTTCCAACACATTGATACTGGAGGGCCTACCGATGGATGTCAATGAGGATGATGTGCGATTCCCCATGAACGCTCCTCAGTAACACCCTTGTGTGCCATGCTGACGAGCAATCGGCAGATTCTTGATGGCTTTGATGCCTTTACCAACTCATCCAGGTTCGCCTCGGATCAGATAAGAGCCGTCCGGTTACGTACCAACAAGCTGGGTAAGGGCGCCCATACGCTTGGAGTTTGAAAGTACTGGTTGCTAATGTTACATCACTAGGCCGGAGGATATGCTTCGTCGAGTTCTTCAGTGTCGATGATGCCGAAGACTTTATCGAAAGACACAACTACAGAATGAGTTTGGATCTTCCTGTGCCTGGAAGAAGGGAACTCGAGTCTGTGCAAGTCAGCGTCAACTACAGCCGCAACAAGGAGGATGCTGGCGGGGGCGATGGACGCTGGACTTGTGTACATGTGAGTACCGGCCTGCCTATCCTACCTGCTAAAGACGTCGGACCTTGATTAACAGCCTTTTAGTGCGCTGGTGTCAATTATTCACGCCGGATTGCCTGCTACAAATGCGGTCGAGACGAGGACGACTCTGGTGCGGGCCCAATTCTAACTGGCGAGACCGACGAAGCGCCTGCACATTTACCTTCACAGTATCTTGTAGTGAGAGATCTTGAGGGTTCTATCACCGAGGAGGTCCTCGCCAAGGGCATTATGAAGCTCTTTGTTGATGAAAGCAAGCTTCCAAAGGAGCAAGCTCCGCCAGCTAAGAAGCTCAAGTCTACAGCTCCCGTTGGCAACACCACCAACTTGGGTGCCAAGCCCGGATCTTTGCGTAGGGTATTCCTTATGCGCGACAGGAGGACCAACGAGTCGTGGCGGTATGGCTTTGCCGAGTTCCGCACTTTGGAAGATGCTCAAGCTGCCGCGGCCAAATTCAGAGCGTCGCCAAAGTTCACAATCTCGTCGAAACCCGTCACAGTTGGTTTCATCCACACCGGAGTGTTTGTGCCTGTTTTGGAGGCGGATGACCACGATTCACCTCCGACGGCCTTTGTCCCGGTCTACAATCGGGAGGTGAAGCTCAAATACTGGGACAGCAGGGCATATCCGAGTATTTATGACGTGAACCGAGAGTCTAGCCCGGAGCCGACCAGTCCGGAAGGCGCCAGTCCAGAGAAGCCCGATGTTGACTCGAATGCTACAGTCGACGCGAACGGCAAAAGAGTCAAGAAAGCCAAGGATAAGGAGAAGGAGAAGGCCATTGCCATGGCGCCTCAGATGCAGATGTGGGCTAAGAAGCGGGCAGAGCTGCATCGGGCTGGCATACAACCAGGCGTCGAAGGTGTCGTGGAGATGGAATTGGATTCCACGGGGGAAGGGGAGACGCAGCAGCATCAACGAAGGGCTTTCGGTCCCCGTGCGAAGCATGACAAAGACACATACGTCAGTTATGGGAATGTGGACGACCTGACGTGTCTTTTGTGCATGCGACGGTTCACCACAGCGCAGGATCTTCGCGACCATGAGGTGCTCAGCCAGGACCATGCCTCTGCGCTACAGGATACAGACAAGGTTCACAAGGCTACCGCCAGGCTGGATAGAGTCGGCAAAAAGCCGGAAACTGTGGCACGGCGCACTACTCGCGACAGGTCGGACCCAGCGCCGATTTATACGTCATATGCGGACCCGGATGCAATTTGTTGCTTACTATGCCGCCGAAGGTTCAAGGGGCTGGCTACTCTACGATTGCACGAGAGGGAAAGTGAGCTGCACATGACGACGCTGAAAGACGAAAAGCGTGTGGAGCAAGCCGTGATCGAGCTCGTCAAGCTTGGCAAAACCCCGATCCAGATGAGGCCTAAGGAAAGCGGCAACCAATATCGCGACCGAGCCAGGGAAAGGCGCAAGGCTTTTGGACCTTCTACCAAGGCCAAGAGCGGCCAGAACCAAGCAAAGAAGGATGGCGGCAAAAAGGAAGACACAGCGCCCAAAGAGAAGCAACCATCCAAGGGTGCGGCGCTGCTCAGCAAGATGGGATGGACGGCCGGACAGGGGCTGGGTGCGGATGGCAGCGGGCGTGCAGAAGCGATCCGGACCGAGATGTACAGGCCAGGTGTTGGACTTGGAGCAGAGGGAGGAAAGGTTGGAGATGCTGCCGAGGCGGCAAGTCGGAACACCAAGGGCGTTTACGACGACTTTGTCAAGGTCACAAAGGATAAGGCAAGGGAGAGGTTTGAGAAGTTGGAGTAACGTGACTTGGGCCGGTCTAGGGGCCGAAATGATATCTAGGTTTTACCGACACGCGCTCACACTTTACGGCATCCGATGCTATGTGTCAACGTGTCACTTCCCCGCTGATACTTTTTTTTTTTTTTCAAAAGCCTGGCCGATTAACATCTGAGAGCAGTTTTTTTGTCGGTCGGGTGATGGATGAACAACCTACGGTGAACAGCAAACCGAACCTTCCAAACAGAAAATGGTATAGCAGCGATGCACAGCTTTCTTCACTGTTTTCTACGGAGTAAATGGCAAACTCCACCATAGTGTGAATGTTTGTCCGTGGCTTGAAGCGACGTTGCTTTTGTCTCTGCGAGATACCAATTATACAAATAAGGGGCTGCTTTGGGCGGATTCTCACCGCCATCTAGACTAGAACGCAGCAAATGTGATGGGATGAATTTCGTACATTGCAGGCGACTGCAATAGACCATTGGTGCTCATAAATGTCACAGGCAACTGTGAAAGGCCGTTGGTGACGGATTTTGGACCCCTGTCCTGTCTATTCCAGGAACAAATTGGGCGTTATCATGTTCCTACCGAGTAGGACCTGCCAACCCTGGTATGTGCAGGCAGCCAGGTGGATCAGATATTCTTTATACTTCTTGGAAAATAAAACAAAATGAAATGAAAGGAACGCCAGGCAACAGTTTCTGGTCATCGATCGTGCGGGGTGTTGCGTAGGGCGCGGACCATCGGACCATCGGACCAACGGATACCTACTGAGAACGGCAGGTTTAACAAGGTACGAGTGCCTAATCTATGGTCTGATCCTAATGTGTACCTTGGCCAAGTACTAATAGCATCTCTGCTCTGGAGGGAGTGTTAGCTCTAGACCAAGTCTATCTTTGGCTATCACTCACTCCAGAAAGACGTCACTGTAGAAAAGACCTTGTTCCGCACCGCCAATTCTTAGACTACTGGTTATTCTGCAGTTATCGGTACATTTTCATTTTGTGGTTTCCAGATCAATTTCAAAAGAAGAACACACCAAAAAAAAAGAAAGAAAGAAAGATGACAGGCCGCCTCGCCAACAAAGTCGCCATCATAACCGGCGCATCCTCGGGTATCGGGCGCGCGACGGCCCTGCTCATGGCTCGCGAGGGTGCCGCGGTCGTGTGCAGCGACATCCGGCAGGGCCCGCCGACGGACCCGGGCAACAGCGGCGGCGGCAGCAGCAGCAGCAGCAGCAGCACGCACGAGGAGATCCAACGGCTCGGTGGGCGGGCGGCCTTTGTGGCGTGCAACACATCCAACTCGGCACAGGTGCAGGCGCTGATCAAGGCGGCGGTGGCCGAGTTCGGGCGGCTCGACATCATGTTCAACAACGCCGGCGTCGGCAAGGAAGGGGACAAGCACCCCAACACCATGCTCTGGGAGTACGACGAGGACGACTTTGACGAGACCATGGCCGTCAACGTCAGGGGCGTGTTCCTGGGCTGCAAGTACGCGGCCGCGCACATGAAGGACCAGGAGCCGCTTGTGCCCGGCGGTGATCGCGGCTGGATCGTCAACACGGGGTCCATCATGGCGCTCAATGCCATCAGGGGCATCACGGCCTATGCGGCGTCCAAGCATGCGGTCTTGGGCATCACCAAGGCGGCGGCTTTAGATTGTGCGCCTTTTGTAAGTTGTGTTTTTTTTTGTCTTCTTTTTCTTTTTCGGTTCTGGGGGAGAAGGAAAGTTGATGCGCTTGTGGTGAGAAAACTAACTCCGGCCTTTTTGTTGGTAGAATATTCACGTCAACGCGGTAAACCCTGGCTTCGTCACGACGGTAATGACACAGAAGATGTTGAGTAATAGCTCCAACAGTGAGGCCCTGTCTAGGCTGCATCCACTCAAGGGAATAGGCAAGGTCGAAGACATAGCCAGGGCGGTGCTTTTCCTTGTCAGCGAGGATGCGTCCTGGATCACGGGCGAGAGTCTTTGTGTTGACGGTGGATTTAATGCAATGTGAGAGAAGAAGTGATGATCAGGTTAGAGGTAGCGAGAAAGGGGATAAACTGTAGCCAACATACAATTAACGGAACTTGATGTCAGCCGCCGGCCGAACAACCGGGACATGTTCATGTCGCGAATATATATCAAGCATTGAATTGACTAGATTTTATATTGCCTCTATCTGGATGTTTGTCTTTTCTCCTCTTTTCTAAGAGAGCAAAAAAAGAAAATTCGAAATGCTCATCAAACAGCCAGTAGGGTCCTTACTTACGGAAACATTCAAATGAACTTTGTTCCAGCAAGGCGCAGACTTGAACCCGGACCTTTGGCTGGGAGGACGGTCAGGGAAGAATTCCCAATGAACTCCCAAGTGTGCCAGAGGGGCAGGAAAAGCAGTGCCTGGACCTAGCCGGAGAAAATGTCAACTCATCAGGAACGGGTAGGTCTCAGAGCTTACACATGGCGGTTCTCGTCTATATTGGGTCGGTCGTATAGGGCACTCATTGACGCACCACCAGTCCCCGACGTGATTGATATCTGTATTTTATGCTGCCTGAGACTCTCTCGCAAAGATGGCAAACGGCCCCGTGACGTCAACATCGAATCTTACGAAGCTGCCTGGCGTCAAGACGCACCGGTAGCGGCGGTTTTGTTTGCTTTCAAGACGCTTGATATTTCAGATTCTGCTGAGAGTACTCTCGTTCTTCTTGCTTTCTTTTTTTTTCTTTACCAAGAGCTTTCTGCGTTCAGAAGCATCTGGGTAATATTTCCTTCTGATGTTGATTATCTAACTTCAACCTCGGATTTCGACTGCCCTACACTTTTCTTCTCATTATCCAGTTGATTCTTCCTGATCTTTACGTCTTGGCTCGTTCGGTCCCTCTTCGCCAGGACGACGAGCATGGCTACCATCAACCCCGACATTGCCAGCCTGGCTCAACGTCTTCCGGCTCACTTTGCTTGCGCCAACCATGGAGGCAAGAATGTCAAAGGCAAAGGTCCTTGCCCCAACAAGGCCAAGGTTGCCTGCGGTAAATGTGGTCTCGTCGCTGTAAGGTTTCCATATCTACAAGTGTTTCTCGGGGCCGCAAATGTGGCATGAACTCCGTTCACATATTAGAAGCAGAGTTCAGCTAACATAACGATAAAATCATGTGTTCGTACTGTGGCAAAGAATGCAAGGATGCCCATGCATCTGCTCATATCAAGGACTGCCAGTCAGAGATGCTCAAGTCTACCTGGGAGCCCCGTTGGAGCAAAGAGAATCGTTCGCCCGCGTTCATGGGTGACGGAAAGCAATCCATCTCGATTTTCGGAGCGACCAAGTATCTATGGGGGAATGTCCCGGCCGTTGATCTTATCAAGCTTAAAGATAACGAGGGTGTTGGATTCAAGCAGGATATCGACCTCCTCTTTGCCGGTAGGTTCCAAGCTAATTAGAATGTCTTGGGAGTTAATCATGATGCCAGAATACCATACTAACCGCGGACCCATCAGCCTCGGGTGATCTACGCAATGTCATCTTGTCAATCGGTCAACTCCCCGACCAGTATACGCAGACAGTCACTACGGTACTGAATGACAAAGAGTTTGACGTGGTCGCCCGCAACACCATCATGCTTCTCATTTTGGCTACCGTAGAGGACAAGGCCGAGGCTGCTGACTGCGTTCTCCATATCTTTTACTCTGCTTTCCTCACCAAGTCCCACATGGAGGTCCTGACCAACAAGATCGGTCCACTGGTCCAAGAAGTCTGTGACAAGACATCGGCAAAGCCGGCCGACGCTATTCTCGCCAAAACCTGGGTCTTTGGTGGTTCGGAGAATCCCGTTCAGATCCGCGTGGTTCTATCTCGTGGTCAATGGCTCGGCTTGCTTGCCATGCTCAAGGCACCCAAGAAGGTCAAGCAGGCCCGCGCCAGGGATATACGTGACCGCGTGGTCAATGCCCGTGAGCGGATTGACTATGTAGACCGTCATCTCCTCTGCCAGCTGCCCAATATTCGCATGGGCTCCCACAGGTTTAGGGTCGACGGTATCCTCCTTCCATTTGGCGCCTCGAGGGCTGATTTTGTCCTGCCAAACCCGTAAGTGCTTTTGCTCTCCTGGACGGTGGCTGGCTTGTCTGTCCTGCTAGAGACCTCGGTTCCTTTACTAACCTCCCGACAAAAAAAAAAAAAAAAAAAAAAAAAAAAAAAAAAAAAAAAAAAATTTTTT
>NW_021940920.1:1020551-1036402 GCF_004337985.1 Pyricularia pennisetigena | reverse complement strand
AAAAAAAACATTTCTTTATTAGTACGTTCTTCTACAAGAAGGACATCTGGCCCATGCTGGACAGTGCGGATCCGTTCGCCGGCTGGCCACTCCCGACCGTCCTCGACTGTTGCAAAGGTCCGGCAAAAGAGGACGCATACGGAGCCCTGTATGAGTATGTTCTCGACTGTACTGGTGCCTGTCACGATCAGATGACCAAGAGGAAGACCTCCTTTGAGCTGTATTGTACCGATGCCCGCCTGTTGGACGGCCTCATCGGCAATAAGAAATTCGACCGCATCGATGTAGGTTGGCGACTTGATTAACTCGATTGAAACTAAACTGACATCTAGACAATAGCTTTCCAACATCTGCGACAGGGGCTTCGTCGGCATCGAAAACACCCTAAAGGTCGTAGGTCCCATGCTCAAGGACACTGCGGCCAACGACAAAGCTACGATTCTGGGCCTCTTCATGAACGCCGTACCAGAGATGGAAAGACTCCATGATGACGACTTAGAGGATCGGGCTGAGGCCTCGGGACATATGAGAAAAGTCATAGGGTACATGGACATGCCGTTCAATACAACGATGTCGTCGGCTATGTCCAAACAGAGTATCAATACGATGGCGCTGTTGACAATCAAGATCAGCTCGGCCATTCAGACTGCTTGCGATATGGATGGTGCGTTCGCAGCGTAAGTACTACTTTTTTTTTTTTTTTTTTTTTTTTTTTCTTCGTCATTTCTTTTGCTGCCCACCCAGTCGACCCTCCGAAACTCAAAACCCCCCCAGCACTCGTTCCACCCGTCAACAACCACCCTGGAAGCAATGTGTAGCATTAGCACTGTTACTGATGGAGGCTGCCACGTCACACTCTGTAGCTACATGGAAATATGTCAATTCGACAACGTCACCCTCATGGGCGGCTTCGAGATCAAAGAGAAGAACACCCTCGTGGACAAGTGGCCGATGCGCTTCCACTTCGGCGGCGTGACGACTCGTGCCAAGAGGGACTTTGCCAGGCTCCTCTCCTCGCACCATATTGGCATCGAGCGCTATGTCGAGTGGAAGATGGCCAAGAAGCCCGTTGTGGACGAGGTCCTGTGAAGGGTACCGGCAGTCTTGATTTTTTTTTTTTTTCTGACTTTCCCAAGCTTTGCTTGCCTAGCTGTCGTAGGCAAGAAAAAGAATTCTTACGAAAAAGGCCATGCCTGCCATGGTTTATGGATGTCATCCTCTTGTACGGGCGGCTTTGTTCAGTCATTTCCTAACGGTGTCGCGTGGTCAAGATTTGTTTCGCCGCGCTGTGGAGCATCGATCGGCATTGTTTGGTTTGTTATGATTGGGATATGCCTTAGAAACTTCCCGTGGGGAATCATCGTTCTTGGTGTTGTTGTTCAAGGAAACCTTGCTTGTACTGAGACTGCGAGTAATGCAGGCAGCAAGCAATCTGAGATGCGCACGCACAGCATGCTACGGTACTGTTGTACAGTACAGTCAGAGGTGGGCTGGTATGTAATTAGACCAGACTCTGATCAAAATCTCTTTGTCCCTCTTAGCTCCAAAAAAAAGCCTCTTTTTGCGCAGTGAAGAAGAAAGGAATAGGGCTCGATATTGTGCCGCCACGTCGTTTAGCCAGAAGGCCAGGATTCAGCCAACCATTCAAGCCACAGGGGCAGGGGTTTGGCAAGGCTGGGTACGTTTCTTTACTTGATGCTTTCGAGCATCCTGGTTTATGTAACGACGATAAAGTAATCAACCCACAGACGTGCAACATCAGGTACACATGAACAAGATTAAAGGTCTTCAAAGACCGACCAACATGATCCATACGGTTTCTTTCAGTGGTTTTAGTTTTTATTTCTGGCAACCTGCCCAAAGGTTGACTGTTTGCAGCTGAAGCCGTTACCCGAACGCAAAGCCATTTTATAAAGATCAACAAAAAGAGACCACAAATTCTTTGCGGAAACAAGGACAAAAAGAGGGAATTGAAGAACTTCTGGGAATCAAATCCACCTGCCCCTGCCGCCCGCCGCAACAAACTGTAGCGCTGGAATGCGGCGCGGCGTCAGTGGCGGCCCCTTGACAAGGGTGGATCAGTTTAACGGCAAAAGCCCCCTCCTAGCGTTCCTTCTCTCCAGTCTATTACCCGCTAAATTCCATGCATGCATGGGTGGGTGAGTTTAGGTTGCCTTTTCTTCTTTATCGCCGTGAACCCGCCAACTCGCATGAACACCTACTTACCTGTTAGATAATCGGGGGTGGGTTACCCCAGGTGATTGTGTGCTCTGCAACTGGATTGTATTACAGTTTGACACTGAGACCTTTGTTCTTTTTTGTTTCTTCTTCTTTTTTTTTTCTTGTCTTTTACTCTTTTACTCTACAGGGTGGCCGGATAAGACACGTGCCGGATTCGTAGCAATGGTAAAAGTGTACTGTTGGTGATGACAAGTTGACAACCTGTACCAAAATACGTCGTAATAATGAAGGGCGCGAAACAAACAGAAACAAACGCATGCACATCAGGTGAGAATGTTTCCCCCGAGATCGCCAAGGGAGTTTGCCCCTGGGTTCAATCCAGTCCTTTCATAGGTCGGTCCATGGCACCGAAGCCGACTTGCCGACCACCACCCCCCCATGTCTCTTGCTGCAGCGGCAGCGGCGGGCTAAGCGTTTAACGCTGGGCAATCCGGAGTGTCCCCTCCTCACCCCTTGCAACCATTGACAAAACAAGTTTAGGCAATGACGGAAAATATCTGCCATGTAACCGGGTTGAATAATTTGATGCATTAGTTTTCTAGTAAGTCGCTTGTGAAAAATTTGAGTTCTATAATCAGAGTCTCGAGGGTCTTTATTTAGCCTTCTCTCCTGGAAAGGAGCCTTCGAAAAAGCAAGGTACAGCCTTGTTGGCCAAAACGATTCAGGTCGAATTCTGACCGAGGCCATCGCATCGCGTTTCTGGGTAGGCGCCCCGGCCTGCTACTAAAGCCAGGGATCCACCTGTACCGATTTTGTCGTCGGCCGAACCCTGAACAGGCAAGACAAGATAGACGCACAGCACATGCAGGGGTTCTTAGTTCGTCTTGTTTGATGGAACCTTGAAAATGAGCACGTTTAAATGTTTGTTCAGACGGTCGCCCGCATTTTCATCTCTTGGTCCTCCCTGTCGTTCCCCCTCAAGCCTGTCGCGGGCCGTTTATCTTTGCCCTTGTCGAAGAGACCGCCATTGACTTTCCCGTCACGCGTGCGGGCAAGAGGCTGACCACCTTTCTTTGACCACGCCAGCCGCTTGACCTGTCTTGCCTGTCTCTCCCAAGCCTCTTTGGGGGTTGGTCAATGGCGCGTTGAATATTCTTCTTGCCTCTTAAACGACAACCGTCTAGTCTACTCCTTATTCCCCCGACTGGACAAATGTGTTGTTCCTGGAGTGTTGGTCTTTCGTCTTTCGCTGCACCTCCGACTTTTGCCTTCTCTTCGTGAGGCCGAAATCACCTCTGTCATCATGAGGCTCCTCGGCGCCCTCCTCATAGCCCCCGCGGCCGTATCGGCGACTGTCTCCTTCGAGTTGATGCGATCAACATCGGAAGCTCCCCATCCTCACCTTGGCAAACGCAGCACATTCGTGGAGAGTATAGCGAACAACATAACAGGTGGTGGCTACTACCTCGACGTCAAGATCGGAACTCCAGGCCAAGATGCTCGCATGATTCTAGATACCGGCAGCAGTGATGCTTGGGTCGTGTCGAGCAGGGCGGATCTCTGCGGGAACACGAGGTTGCAGCGGCAGTATGGAGATAGCTGCAGTACCACTTGTACGATTTCATCTCCACCCCCACCTTCCACTAAGAGAAGCTTGTCACGCTAACAGAAGCCTGCCGCCAACTGCACAGACAACGAGACTAAGAGCTCTTCATATTCTTTAAAAGAACGCAACGGTTTTCAGATCCGGTACCTCGATGGCTCGGCAGCTCGTGGCGACTACGTCAAGGATGACTTCACAATTGGCGAAACCACCATCAAGGGACTTCAGATAGGCGTTGCGAGCACCACCGTTCGCAGCACCGGGATCCTGGGCGTCGGGTTCAGCTCGCACGTTGCCGCCAAGGTGCCCTACCCCAACTTCATGGACGAGCTGGTGGCGCAAAAGATCATACAAGCCAAGGCCTACAGCTTATGGCTGAACGACCGGCGGTCGCCGTCTGGGCGGATCCTGTTTGGGGGTGTCGACACGGCCAAGTTCATAGGGGCGCTCAAGGTGATACCGTTAATCCCGGACATTACAACCAAGAACATCACCAGCTTCACCGTCGCCCTGAGCGGCTTCGAGATTGAGCTCTCCAACAAGACCAAGACCAAGATCGACATGCGCAGCACCAGCAACCCCGCGCTGCTGGACTCGGGCACCACGCTGTCCTACCTCCCAGTCAGCATGGCGCAGAAGGTCTTTGGCATGTTTGGCGCCGTCGAGGACAAGAACGTCACGGGCCTGACGTACATCAGCTGCGACTACCTGCACAAGGAAAAAGACATGGTCATGTCCTTTACCTTTGCCAAGGACGGCGGCACCATCAGGGTCCCCGTGTACGAGATGGTGCTCGACGTGGTGCGCAACCTCGACGGGTTCCGGACGCCCCCGGGCCTGCCCTTCAAGGACGTTTGCCTGTTCGGAATTCAGTCGACGGGCCAGTTCGCGCAGCAGTACAACTCGCTCGAGGGCGCCGACTTTACGCTCCTGGGCGACACGTTCCTGCGTTCCGCCTACGTGGTCTACGACCTCGACCACAACGAGATCGGCATCGCGCAGGCCAACCTCAACGCCACCGACAGCAAGATCGTCAACCTGACGGCGACGGACAAGAGCTTGCCGCGCCTGACGGGCGTCGCGAGCCAGGTTGTCAACGTGGCCGTCCAGACCACCGTCACGGGCGCGGATGGCCTGCCGACCGTGACCACGATCGAGGTGCCTGGCACGTCAGACAACGAAAATGCCGCGGCGGGTCGTGCGACGGTGGGCGTTGGCAGGGGGATTGCTTCTCTCATTGGCGCGTGGGCCGTCTTTGCTATATTTGGAGGCGTCTCTTTCATCTTGTAAATTAATTTTTTTTTGATGAACAGGAAGAAAAAACGACCAAAGAGAAATGACGCTTACGACCGTTTTAGCGCGCGCATCGCTTGGAGGAACATGAGGTGGGGGAAATAACAAAGAAACCTCGTTTGGGTATATTAGGAATTTGCGCATTCATTGCCGGCTACCTGGTTCGTCTCTTGTCGGGACTATGGGCTGGGACTGGAAGCTTCTTGAAGGAGGGGCACTGGGAACACCGGACTTCATCTTGTACACCAGCATCAGCATCACTGGGCACTTGTTCCCCCTCGAGGTATTACACGAGGGGTGCGGGCGCAGTGCTTTATTGGGAGGAGCGTTGTGCGAACATGTACACATAGGCTAGAAAAACTCTAGAGCACATGGCGTTAATTGTAGTAATAATATGACGGAAGTACGAGAGTCACGTGTTAACAGTACTGGCGACGTGAAAAAGGAGAGAAGCTTTTTGGATTGTACGATAAGCCTCAATGCCGCTTAGTCGCATGCGGTTCTGGGCGCTGTCTTCCCAAGGCTAACGTCGCAAGCGTGTTCCCCCGCGTCACACGTGGGGCAACTCTTTTTTTTTTTTTTTTTTTTACATGTGGCTACTAAAATGGGATGCTTCCGTCGGCCCGCAGACTCCTGTTGACATCACGAACAGGATCCTTTTCGTGCCATGTTACCGAGTATATGGTCCTGCATTATAAGGGGAACACAAGGATAGCCTTGAGGCGACGTTGGTGTAAAATCTGAGGTTATTTTGACGATCGCTATGGTTCAAAAATGTACGATATACCGACGAACCTATAGCGATTAATTTTTCAATGTAGGGCTGTCTATCCAACCTACAAGGTCCACCCCGCGACAGGTGTGGGAGGCATCCGATTTGAAGAATTATAACTTTTTCTTCCCGGAATCTTGTTTTTATTTTTCTCAACTCCATAATTTGACTCACAGCTCATGAATTCATATTCGAATTTGCAATCCCTAATAATAGTGACTACTAGGAGCAAAGAGATTTCCTGTCGTGGTTGGTAAAAAAACGGATACTCTTCGGCAAAAAAAAAAGTCACAGATTTGCTTGACTGAAAATCAACAGCCACAAAACATATCACCAGCAACATCATGGCCGCATCAGAAGCCGTCACGAGCGTGGAGCTCACAACCCTCCCCAAGATCGCCACAGGCAAGGTGCGCGACCTTTTCACCGTCGACGACAAGACGCTCCTCTTCGTCGCGTCGGACCGCACATCTGCCTATGACGTCGTCATGGCCAACGGCGTGCCGGGCAAGGGCGTGATCCTGAACCTGGCGACCGTGTTCTGGTTCAAGCTGCTCACGGCCAAGGTCGCCGGGCTCAAGACGCACTTTCTCGGCACGGACGCGCCGGCGTCGCTGTCGGAGGCCGAAAAGGCCATCGTGCGCAACAGGAGCATGCGCGTCCGCAGGCTCAAGGTCTTCCCCGTCGAGGCCATCGTGCGCGGCTACGTCGCCGGCTCGGCCTGGGCAGAGTACAAGGCGAGCGGCACGGTGCACGGCCTGCAGGTGCCCGCCGGTCTGAGGCAGTGCGACAAGCTGCCGAGGCCCATGTACACGCCGTCGACAAAGGCGGAGCAGGGCGACAAGGATGTCAACATCACGCCGGCGCAGGCGGCCGAGATCGTCGGCGACAAGTACGCCGCGGAGATTGAGAGGCTGGCGCTGGCCGTATACGAGGCCGCGGCCGACTATGCGGCAGGCAAGGGCATCATAATCGCCGACACCAAATTTGAGTTTGGGCTGGACGAGGAGACGGACGAGGTGGTGCTCGTCGACGAGGTGCTGACGCCCGACTCGTCAAGGTTCTGGCCCAAGGACAAGTACGAGGCCGGCCGGGACCAGGAGAGCTTCGACAAGCAGTTCATCAGGAACTGGCTGACGGCCAACGGGCTCAAGGGCAAGGAAGGGGTCGTGCTGCCCGAAGACGTAGTCAAGGCGACGAGGGGAAAATACGAGGAGGTCTTTAAAATGTTAACGGGCAAGGCGGTCGAGGAGGCGCTGAAGGAAGGATTTCCGTGAGGGGATGGATTTGATGTTAGTAATTGTGGAGGTGTTGCTACTACGTTGCTGCTATGAGAGCTCTCAGGTACTGGTTTTTTTTTTCTTTTTTCTTTTTTTTCTCTTCTTGTTACATGAAACCCCCTGAATGCATATTAACAGACATTTTGTGTCAAGCCAACTGATCAACTCAGCAGGTAGGAAAGACGGTGGAGGTCTTTTAGGCCCTGCATCTCGTTGCACAGCACAAAGTTTTGGTGGATTTTTCTTTCTTTTCTTTGTTTTTTTTTTGACAGGGGTTGTAGTTGGAGCTACAAGGGTTACCCCGCCTCCTCATTTTTCGCCTACACCGTAAGACAGCTTAACCAGTACAGAAGCTTTGGACCCCAGTAAGCTCCATCAGAGCTTTGGTCGAGGCTGTCGTCATTGATCAGATTGGTGGGCCGTTGACAGCAGTCTAAGCTACGGTGTAGAGCTGCATCAACTTAATTGACTTTGGCTCAAGCTGCGGATGTATCAATACCATTGTGATTATTTCAGACGATACAATTGCTTTTCGTCATTTTGCTTTCTAGTTCTTATAAAAATTACAAGCTGATTTATTTTTCCTATTTTCCGTCTCGCAGGCACGAAGCTACCAGAACCAAAAATTCCCGCAATAGTCAGACTTGGGCGTCACTAACCCCTGCAAAGGTGGTTGGTAAAGGTGTTTGTGAATCGCCCTACTACCTGCAAGCCCCACGAACAGGGTGTTACCAACCTCCTCACTCCTACCTTCCCACCTTTGTACCCCATCTCCCAGCCTCGCAACAACCAAAATGTCCAACGCACCAACCAGAGCAACAAAACCAGTTGGCCCGCACACCATGAATATGCAAGTCCTCCTCGACGTGCATACACATGCATTTCGCTGTACCACCCATTGGCTCGACTACCATCATCCCAGTGGATGAGGGGGTCTGCTGCTGCTGCTGCAACGACGGCAAGAACGAGAAGCGACGGAAATCTCGAGCACACCACCAACATAAGCCGGCAGGATGAACCTGAATTTCGACTATGTCGAACCACCAAGTAAGCTGCTGCATCTTTCCTTGCACTCCATTCCACCTTCTTTGTGTTGTCCTGTATCCTGCTTTCAGCTCCTCGAGAGGACGCACCAAGACTGACGCCCGTTTGCTTTTGCTTCCCCGTCACCGTAGGGAACGGCTCGTATGCCCGCAAACCGAAAAAACCACACGCCACAAACAGTAGATCCGAGCGAAGAATAGCTTCAAGTAGCAGCTACACTGAGTCCACGAGATTACGAGACAGACGATACAACGATTACGACGATTCCACAACTGCTGCTGCTTCAGACATTGCTCAACCAAGCGTACTCCCAGCTGTACCATCTCCCCCAGGAACCGCTTCGAGCTGGCCTTCCGAGTCAGAAATTTATGGCCCAGACCGCTTCGACGGCCCAGGCTACGCCCCCTATTACGGACCAGATCGCTTCAACTGCTCTGATTTCGGGCCAGACTACGAACCAGACCGCTTCCTTGGGCAGCGTCAGGCACCAGTCATACTGACGGAGGCTGCTCTGGCAGAGCTGAGGGATGAACCAGACCTCACTTTGGACGACGTACCAGACATCGGCTACCAGTGCATGTTGGAGGGGCGAGCAGCCGCCGCTCAGGGCATCTCTATCAAAGACAGGATGGCTCTGGAGGCCGGCCAGGTCACGCCCGGCTTGGATGACACCGAGCACCTCCAGTACGCCATTGAAGCAATCACAAAGGACTTCCGCAGGGGAGGGCCGTCGAATGCTACGGACAGCAACCAGTCCGACTATTATGATCCGTCGATACCTGATTATGACTATCCCGCAAAATACACACGACATCCAGGGCCTAGAGGCGTAACCCCGCCGCCCAACGGGCGGATGGAGCGTGACCTGCATCTCCAGAAAAATCAGTCGCAGCGTAAAGCAAGGTCCGAGAAAAAGAGGGATGCAAGCATTTCCCAGCCTTCCTCCCAGTCCACATTGGTGCGACATGGCCAGCCTCCCGGTGTGGCTGATGTCTCAAAAGAAACCGACCCCAGGAACACTGGAAAGTATCCTGACAGATTTGAGGCCTCGTCCGCCAGGAGCAAAACTCACCTATGTTGCCGGCCCCGTGCATTACAGCAGCAATCTTTGGCCATTCTCATGGCTCTGTGTGTGGTGATAATTGCACTCCTCATGTTCTGCGCCATCTACTCGCAGACCAACTCTGGCTTTGTCAACTACAACGGTACCATATATGGAGGCCAATTCTTCGTGTTTCGAATGTTGCCGCAACTTCTCGCCTCGGTTGTTCTATTCTACAGTCAGGCGGTGCTGATGACTACGCTGCGCATCTTGCCTTTTGCGCGACTAGCCCAGAGTTCGGTCTACTTTCGCAGTGGAGCCCTCTTTGATGATATATATCGGCCGTCGATATATCTTTTTCCGCGTCTGCCTCTCCCGTTACGGCCTGCGCCTTACCAGGTCTCAATCGATCCGAGGGATAGACCTTACCCCGGTCGGCCGCCGAAGCAAGTCCGGAACCACAACTATAGACAGACCATTTTTGCGAGAGTGCTCTACTACTGGGATATGTGTCTGCCCTTACTCATGATGTGGTTGGTGAACTTCACTATACCCTTGCAGAGCTCTCTGTTCACGGTTGTGTATATCGGCGACGATACTTGGCGCTGGGCGACAGTTCAAGGAGTCGCATGGACGCTTGTGGCACTGTACCTTGGCTTATTCCTGGCGATATTCTTGACCATAAGATACTGGCAACAAAATCCCATAACCGGGCTTGCCTGGGATATCCGGTCGATTGCGGACGTGGCGGCTCTCGTGTCGCACGGAAACCACCCCGACAGTAGTCCTGCTTTCAACCTGCTCCAGGACTACCGGGATACTGAAGTTATGGCCTCTCGTGACGAACTCAGATGGGCTCTGCGAGACCGTGATAGCGACAGGCTTGCTATGTGGGAAATGACTATGGCGATGGAGACACGCCCACGGACAGGAAACACGGCTGAGTTCGAGAACGTCCCAATGCGAGGCAATATGATTGAGTACGGCCTCGGCTCTGCAAGAGGCCATGAGCTGGATCTAGCCAGGTGGAGGAGTGCGAAATATCCAATCACGCAAAAGGTGCGGGATGCTCGCGAGCGCATTCGGCCACAAGAATCCCAGCGTGACACAGCCACAGAGAAGGATGAGGAAGATATTGACATCGAGGCTTCGCCACACAATAGGAGGGTGCGGTATCGCTGGCTGCCATGGTGCTTCCGCACCCGTCAGTTGGTGTTCTTCATTATCGCTATGGTCGCGATGCTGATCACGCTGCTGGCTGTCTCGTTCGCGCCCGCAACCAACATTCAGAACGGCTTCTTGCCCGGAGTGCGCGCTGGCCCCGTCGACGGAAGCTTTTCTTCTGCGAATTTTCTGTATAGCTTTCTTCCCGCCTTCCTTGGTATGCTCATGTTTCTCAGCTTTCAGATACTAGACATGTGGCTACGCATACTTCAGCCATGGGGTGAACTCACGGCCGGACAGGAGGGAGCGTTGCCTGAGCGCTCGATGCTTGCAGACTACGCAGCGTGTGTGCCACTGCAAGCAGCCTACCATGCATACCGTAATCGTCACTGGCGTGTCGCCGCGATCCATACTCTGTCCGTCGTTTTTGTTCTGATCCCCGTCGTGGGCGGCGGTATGTTCATGGCGCTCACCACCGACGAGAACGAAGTACGCATGGTTCCCAACATTCCGGCCTTTGGATTCCTGCTTGCGCTCCTGGCGGTCTACCTTGTGGCTCTCGCATCGTTCCTCCATGGCAGGGGCCCATTCAAGCTCCCACACGGGGTGACGTGCTTGGCCGAAATAATTTCGTTCTTGGCAAACGACGATGTGGTCGATGACAAGGTGTTTCACGATAACAAACTCAGCAAGTCGCAGATGATGCGCAAAATGGGTGTCGGCAAACCCATTCAGCAGCAGACTCGGTGGCGTTTTGGTCTTGGCGCGGGACGGGACGGGCGCCTCGGTGTGAGAAGGGTCGTCAGGTTCACCGAAAGTCCGAGGTCAAGCCGGCGAAGCAGGAAAGCGTCGACTACGGGCGCGGGTGGGAAATCAACCCACAGAGATGGTAGCGGCGGGTCGAAGTATGGGTGAGCGTACTCACACGCGATCCAGTCGTCCAAACCATGGAGCCACCCACAGCCTGGAAACCCGTACCCGGAGTGGATTTGAAAAGGCTATCGTCGGATTCAGTCATTGCATACTTCCAGTGGTGTGACTTTGCAAAGGATGCGGTGGCTTTGCAATCATTCAAACAGATACAACAGCTACGAGATGGTTTGCGGTTGGGTCCGAGGCGCGCGCCTTGGAACGATGCTTATGACGCGAGTACGAATGAACGATCCTCTTCCTCCCGAACAAAACTGATGCATCAGGGATCAGCAGCGTGGGTTCTAAATGTGTCTTTTTTTTTCATTCTTGGGACAAGCGTCGTTCTCACGTTGATTTTTTTTGAGGACGGTGTTCATTTTCTGCTTTTCTCTTTGCTAGGCATTGCGTCGGAGTTATGATGGGTTTCAGGTTTTGTTCTGTTGGGTTTCTTATCTTTTATTTCGCTTCTCATCTCATGCGATCACGATGTTCAGCGTGCAAGACCAAGCGTCCATCCCCATTTTCTGCGGAATGTAGCGACGACACCTGTTGGCTTTTGTTTTCACGAATAACGATGACGGACGGAACTGTTACGTCGCACGATACCATGTATTAGATTGAGCTGTTTTTGTTCGTGTTGACCTCACGGTCAGCACCCATTTTGATGTTCCTGTTTCTCTCATGGCTTATTAAACTTTTCCTGTCGGGTGGTATTACTTTTTCTGGGTAAAACAATGGACCAAATGTATGTTTTTTTCGGAGACATGCTTTTTTTACACTTATTGCTCATAGACTTGGGGGTCCAGGACACGGGAGACTTGCTTTCGTCCGTTTTCCCCATCAGTCCGAAGCGGTATTCTTTTTATTTTTTCCTCCCTCGTGGTGCTTATTTTATACTCTTAGACAAATTTGCTACATCAGCGGCTTGTTAGGACAAGGGGGCGGAAGAAAAATTGAACAATTACGTGTATCAACAAGCACGCTCGGATTGGCTTGATTCCTTGCTTTTTTTCAGTACAGAAGCAGGCTTACCGTTTTAGACTTTGATTCTATGTCTCCTATGGTTTTTTCCCCATTCAGATGACGGGGAACGAAGCCGCACGTGCGTTCAGGGTGAGTACGCGTGTTTCTGGAAAAGCGCTTACTGGCCGCGGGTTGTGTGCGATCAGTCATCCGTCTGTTGTGTCGTAACTGATTGCGCCAAGTATATCCAGCTGAGGCGGCAAAGCGCGGGAAAGAAAAACAGACAAGAGACAAAAATAAAAAGAAAAGCGATCAATTGTAGTCGGGCCTGTTTTGTCAGTTTTCTGTTCTTTTGTTGGGTAGGCTCTATCTGATCAGGCTCAAACTTTGTCCCTATTCATGGCACTTTGCCGCGGCAAGTGTGGACAAGGAGAAAACCAATATGCGACAGAAAAATCCGCAAGCTTCTATTTCTCTCTTTTTTCTCGACGCGAAGGATTATATTTTGGTTTATCATAAATTCGTTAGATGAGGCCAAGGCAGAAACAGAGTCAGACCTGAGATCTCTCCGATAAGCTCCAGCCAGCCCAGTAGAGCTGTATCTGATCATTCTTCCCTTATCATTTGTTTTTTTTTTTTTTTTTCGCCATTCGGCTAGGCCGTCAACATTATTGTGACCGATCACCTTCTCGCCCTCCCGCCGTTTGACTTCAACGCACAATAGTTCCAATGATTTCATATCCAAGATAGGTATTCAATGCGTCAAACAGTTCTCTCAAGATTCATACAGGGATATGTGATAAGCAAAAACCAGATAAAAAAAACTCCGAAAGACATGAAAAAGAAAACTCTGAAGCTGGTGTGCGTGTGTGTGTGCCCTTTCATGAAGTTTATCAGTCATCACTCAGACCTGCCAAGATGCTGTGCCGTGAGATGCAGATCCTTCGTTCCCGTATGCGCCTTTGTGTTCGGGTGATCCGTCCCGAATAGAAACCAACCAATTTTTGAAAAAGAAAACAGACATTAGGAATTTGACAGTAGTGTACAGTTTTCTGTTCCTGTTATAGGAAATAAACAAGGAAATATAATTGAAAAGAAAGATGGGCAGCCGCCGAGAGTTATGCAGAGTATAGAGTGTACAAAAAATAAGAAAATGTGGGCAGGTAATGTTGAGTGACTGAAGTAAGCAAGTACTTGGGCAGAATGAATGTGAAGTCGGTATATCAATTAATCGATGGCGTGTGACGTTTTGAACCAAAGGTCTAATGCATTCGTCGTCCCTTCAAAAGAAAAGAAAACACCTCGGATCTCTGCCGGCGCAGCATGCTTTGACCCGCACTGCCACCCATGACCTCGAGGTCAGCATCGTTGATTTGTTGCTGCAGGGCTGCGGCACGGGCGCTCACTGCAGTCGCCGCCCTCGCCCTCGACAACCTATCATCAGCCTCATCCTTGCGAAGCTGCTGTTTGGAGATGTCGCTCTGGCTGCGCCGGTGGTGCAGTCCACGAACCATCTGCTTGAGGCGTGACTTGCGCGAGGGCGAACCGCCGTTGGCCCCGTCGTTTTCGTCATCACTTTCGTGTTCGAAAAATGAACGTGGGTGGTCCTGTTGTTCTGGAAACATGAATGAGGTCGAGACAACTGAAGTCTTGCGTTGCGGGGCGGCTGGACGGCGGCTAGGGCGAGCCAGCGGCGCAATAGTGAGGGATCCGCCGTTCGGGGGCGGCGGGGGCAATGCTTTTTCCGTGAGTCGAGACGTGACCGGCGCGTTTGAGTCGACTGCCTCTGCGACAGGGATTGTGGGAAATTCGTCTTGGACGCTAGGAAAAATCCAAGATGTTGACACTATCTGCGTCTTCCTGGGCGGAGCCTTGGCTTTGCTGTTGGACCGGGATGACTTTGTCGTTGTATTTATCCCAGTAATTATCGGATTTGTCGGACTAACAGCATCGGTGGGGACCTCGGCGGCGGTTAGCTTTACATTGGGTAGTGGCGACGGCCGTTGGTGGGAGAATCTAAAATTGGTTGCTAGTGGTGATGGAGCAGATGAGCTGATGGTAGATGAGATTCCTGATGAAGGACCAGCAGAAACCACCATGTTGGGTTGAGTGGGGGCCGAGATTTGCGGGTTATATGATGGGACACATGTTGCTGA
Organism: Pyricularia pennisetigena; assembly: GCF_004337985.1. Taxonomy (NCBI): domain Eukaryota; kingdom Fungi; phylum Ascomycota; class Sordariomycetes; order Magnaporthales; family Pyriculariaceae; genus Pyricularia; species Pyricularia pennisetigena. The sequence goes on along the minus strand of NW_021940920.1, from coordinate 1,021,992 downwards.
CCGGCCTCGGGTGAGAGGATAAGGAAGCTGAGTTTCTGGCAGTTGGAGGCTATGGTTCCGGAAATGCTGTGGACCGGCATCCTGGGGCGTAGTGGGCATCGAATAGGATGCGCTTCCGTATGGACGATATGTGGTGTCCCAAATTTGACCCTGTCGATTTAAAGGTGAGATTGGGGGCGGTGACGGCACAAGGCGGTTACCGTTGACCGGAGATGGGCTCTCGCTTGAGCTGAAGAGAGGCAGGTAGAGCGTTGAAGTGGATGCAATAGGTGGGAGTAATGGCGCTTGAGATGAGGGGTGGTGGCTGAGCGAACTGCTCCTTGGGGCCAGTGGCGGCCGCGCAGATGATCGGGAGGACCCGGGTCTGCTTGAGATGGATGGTGTCTCGCGAGGAAAGAGAGAGTATCTCGGCGGTGCCTTGGCATTGCTGACAGATTTGCCTCGAAGGGGCCAGGCGCTATCCACATGATTAAGTTGAGCACCCTCTGGGTCAGGGGTATCATCTGCCTTGGGGGCTGGTGCATTGTTTTCGTTCTCAGGGCGACGAGGGGTTGACGGACTCTCGAGAAGGGCCGGGTACGGCATGTTCTCGAAGGGGCCTTCCTGCCAGAAGCTGTCGAAGAGCCTGGACTGATGGAGGTGATACTGATGGTCTTCATCTCCAGAGGCCGGATCCTCCCCATCCTCGTCGGCGACCATATCGGGTGGTGTCGAGTCTGATCCAACTGAAGACCGGCCCACTCCGCCACGATCGTTTCGAGGATGTACGTACGACGTCGTCCTCATGGATGCAGGTCGCGAATAATTGGGGACACTTGGAGTCACTGGCCTCTGGAGCAGGACATGAGATCTTTCTAAAGAGGCAGCATCGCCGAAGTGCTTTGTGACCAGCGTCAGATTCGCAAGGCCTCGGGTGTTTGCCGCCATGACTTCGTCTCTCAAGCCTGGCTTAGGTATGGTGGGTGCTGATCTGCTGGTGAGACCAAGGTAAGAATGAGGAGGATATAGAAGGAAGACAGGACGAGGGGTATTTGGGGAAGTTTAAGCAAGTCGAGCGCTTTGATGCTCGGAGTGAGAAGGGAGACTAGGGGCAATATATCAAACAGCGAAAATGCCCATGTGTAGCGGATAAGGAAGCTGCCGAAAAAGCATAACGTGTAAATGCAGGGCTGTTGGTTTTCTTTGTTGGTACAGTACAGGTTTGGGACGAGAGACGCGTCGCTGGAAAGAAGAGCTATGTATGTAAGTGATATGTAAAGCCCAGATCAAGACATGGCATGGCAGGTCTAGAAAGATTCAGTGAGCCTGGTGCAGGAATGTCTCTGTTGCTCCGAGCCAAGAAGAACCGCACACGCCCCAAGGAAAGGCAGGGCAGGCATGCGACCCAGGACGCTATCGTTGAGCAGGGTTTAGCGTCAAGTCCTGAATATGGTAATCTTTT
>NW_021940920.1:1004558-1020512 GCF_004337985.1 Pyricularia pennisetigena | reverse complement strand
AGAAAGGGCACAAAAGCCCGAGGAATGCCTACTCCTGGCGTGGATCCCGGGGCGGCAACCGATGGAGTACAGGTAGTAAGAAAGAAGCCCGAGGGGGTGAGAGATGTTGCGAGGTAAGGCGAGGCAGGGATTGGATTGAGGCCCCACGCCCTACGATGGCTGAAGCTAGGCAATCTGGCAAGGACAAATGGATGCGGTAGTATGGACGCTAGGGAGACAGAAAAGCAGTAGAGGTGGGGTGGGTGGCTTGTGGTAGTTAGTGTCAAGGCTTATGAGCGATCAAAATCAAGAAAAAAACGGTAGATGGTGTGTCGTTTTAGGAAAAGAATCGTCAGGAAACGCATATAGAAAGAAGGCAAAAAATAAAGATTGCATCCAAAAAAGAACCACGAGGCGACCGAGCGGGCTTACAAGGACCACGAGAATAAAATGATGGAGATGAACAACCCCTGATCCCACCGCCCCCTCGCTGTGCCGAAAGAAACGAAACGAGACCAGTGCGGGATGCGCGGGCCATAGGAAAACGAAGACCAAGGGAAAGCAATCAGTCACGACCACGGCTACTGATACCACTTTTCCAGCCCATGTCAGCTTACATGACGTGAAGCCCTCGTCCAGTCTAATCTTGTGCTATGTCTTGGGTGGCTGCCTGCCTGTCATGGGCCACAGGAGACGAGGCACACAAGAGAACCGGGCACAGAAGTTAGGTGGCCATTCGTTTTTTTTACACTGCCACAACACCTACAAAAGGGACGAGCGGCGGCGAGCGGCGACGACCAGTGTTGGTGGGTGCATCTGTGGATTGGATGATGATGGGATGGACCAGTGAAAAGAGGTAAAAATACGGCCATCAAAGAAAATGGTCCGAACGAACAGGGGGCCAGGAACAGAGTAAGCTTGGCAAGGCGCTGTGTAAAGGAAATCATTAGCACCGTTAAGCAAAAGAAAAACAGAAACAAGAAGCATATCAAAGGGAGCCATGATCGCGATCTTGAACCGGACCCAAAGATGAATGATCCAGAAGGCCGGAATTCTCATACACGGCAACCACTGCGGTCGCTAAAGGATATCCTCCGCGGGTTCGGTCCAACTGTGAGGTTATTTGGTATCTTTCTCTTGTTCATCCGATTACCTTTTTCCGATCTGCTTTACTAGTGCTCAAGCCGAGGTTATTAAGGTTGAGAAATGGTTCCGAGCTGCCACCGGATGACCCAGCAACCTAAGCCCGACAGATAGCTTGATTAGCTTGATCTTGTTAGTAAAGAAAAAAAAAGACTCAACCAAATAGACTAAAAAGATTCGTCCAAGCGATTAGAAAAGACCTGGTGATCAGCAAGCTTAGAAAGTCGCACGTCCCACGTCGACGAGAACAGGGACGGGGGTCGCAAAAATGTCGTTAGAGCCATCAAATTGAATGGATGGAGGGTCCAGGGTCTGACAGCACCCATAGCTCTAGGTATAGCTTGCGGATGGCAGCCCGCTGGATCGGCAATCGAAAAATCACAGGGCGACCAAGGGACTTCCTTGGTCGTATTGCTCGGTACTGGACCTAATCCCTAAGCATCGGCATAGGAGCAGATGCATCGTGAAAGAATCTCGATGAAAGCATTCTGTGGAGCTGCAGTTGTCAGCTCAAGGGCAGAAGCATACATGTGTTGCATTGCACGAGATGCCCGCCCATGTGTTGACGAGGAGAGAAAGAAAAATTGAATGTCAGCAAGAGGCTTGAAGAGGACGGGTGCAAGGACCATATGCGGTCAGCCAAGCCAGCCTCAAGGTGAATAGGCAGCTTCCTTCCTTCAGTGGCACTTTCCATTGGCATGATGGCGCGGCGCCTGGCGGGTAAGAAAGAACGAAGCGGAGTGGGGCACAGCGAGGGGGATGGACAACGTGGGAAGATGGAGAGCTTGGTTCCGTTATTGGTCCCTGCGTCCCTGCTGTCAATTGCTACTCCGAACATGCTGTAGTAATACGGGACGGACCCCACCTTGATCATCCCTGTCCCCCAAGCGGCTTTTTTTTCGGCGAGATAACCGAACGATGGAACCGCCCCGTGGAAGCCTTGAATGGACAATTGCGTAAACTACCACCTACGTTATTGTGTAGTATCCAATCGTTCATTCGTGCCTCTTCAATGCCGGATCAGACTAGTTGGTCGATCGACTGATTAGATCAAGCAAACAAGCAATATACATCAAGGTCAGAGCTCCTGCCAACCAAGTTTAAAAGGCATCGGTGCTCCCACCCAAGGAAGCTTTTTCAACCCAATGTAACAACTTTGCAAGTTACTGTACAGCCAGGACTCTACAAAGCATCGCCGAGTAAAAATATCAACAGAATCTTCAACACCATCTAATCATACACACTTTTTGAAGATTCGTACTCGTATCATCATCATCACTTTTTCACACTGCCTAGTCAACTTGAATCGATCAGCTGAAGCAAACCATACAACTTACCTAGGTATGCACTTTCCAGGTATCTATCCATTGACACGCAAACAATTGGCAACCCACCAAGAACGGACGACATGATTGTGTCGCCCTACATTCGACTGCAGCCTTGCGTCATAGTATCCATACAACTTGGAGTCAAGGCCTTCAACCTCGGCCGGAACTACCGCTCCGCAACCATGCCGTGTCGCCCGTTGGACAGAGGAAATCATCGAATCGGAACTTGTCCCTCGGGACAAATCGTTGCTAGTGTGTCTCACACACGTTCCGGCACTTCCATTAAGCCGTTGCGAACCCCCGTCCTCCCGAAAATACGATGAGGTTGGTCAGATCCGGGTCTCGATTCCGAAATCACGGCATGCATGGATATCTGCGGATTCCCCGCCACCTTTGTTTCATTGGTCTAGTGACCTTCATCCACACCTGAACGAGATCGGGCCGCATTCTTGTTGGCTCCCTTGGTACATGCAGTGTGCTCCCCATCCCTTGCTCGTGCGACTACTCGTGTTGCTTGGCAAGTTGCTGAGCTATACTTGCATACATGTCGATCTCACCTACCTCTTACCAGGGCCTATACCGGCAAGGCCCGTACAAGAGCCAACACCCTCGCCAGCTGAGGATTTTGTGCACAACTCACGAGAAATTCTGCTGATGGGAGCTCTTTGCCCCGTTGTTTCAGCGTTGGGACGTAGATGCATGTCGGTCGTCGCATGCACTTGGTGTCAACTTGCCATGATGTTTTTTTTTTCGGGTTTATTAAACCCAGTCTACGCTCAACCAGATACCATCAGGATTACCCTTGGAAACTGGTGGCGTATATTGTGGCGCCTTCTAGAGCCCCTGCCGTGCCACTAGCGGAAAATCTTCACTGGCCAGTGCTGGTGCCACTACTTGCTCCCAGCTGCACGCACTTGCCCATCGAAACGATTGTCGACGTCTAGTTTGAGTGGTTGGTTGAAGAATAACTTATCCGTTTCCTCATTGGTTGTCGAAAGCTTTGCGAAAATTAATAAATCTGGGCATTCGCTCGCTTTACTCCATGATTTGGAAGCCAGGGGCCTTGAGCATGAGTGGCAAGTACAAGACTCCGCCTGAGCTGGAATTCTTGTCTCCCTTGATTCAGAACACCCCATCTGCTTTTCCCTTGAGAATTAATCATTTTTTGCCTGGAAGGACAGGTACGCCCCGGGACTCGCTCTAGAACCCCAGTTCGGGTCCTACACTCTTCTCAGAACCAAGCTTTCCCTAAGCGACACTATTTGGGCATTCGAACTAGCCCAGGGTATGAGACTCACGTAGTCGTATTATTCTGAGAGACAACCTGTCAACAGTTCCATATCCGCGAGTTATGCTTTGTTCCTGGAACATTTTTCTTCGTATATTCAAGGTTTTATTGAACCATCAGTCGCGGCCACAGTTGCTTCTCTGGCGATCTTATATATACTGGATGCCGCTTTTGAAGCTGAGGACCCTAGCCGTCTTTACGCTGATTGGCCTGCAAACGGCATTTTGCCCGAGATACTAGAAAAGCTCGTACCGGCCTGCGTTCCGTCAGTAATGCTCAATGGTGCCAACTTCATCCGCTGTTTGATATTCTGTCCCTAATGCGGCGGTTCAGCCCAATCTTGGAAAAGGTACATGGGAACTGTTGGCGTCCGAGCGATCAGAGGTCAGTAGACACGCCGTACAGATGGCTATGTTTACTTCAACAGCAGCAACGATGACCGAGAATGACCAGTCAACCCCCTCCACGGGATCTGGGTAAGGCGAGATAAGCAACCACAAGCGTATACACCCCACCACAGTCGCTCTATATTGCCACATAAATACTACTTGGGTCAGCCTCATTAGTGTAGACATTCCATGCCCTAACTATATGTGAGCGTCACATTCAACCTCCTCGTGGAATTCTGCGGAAGGACCGTTCTACCAACGCGGAAGTCCATGAAGCCAGACACAGCGTACGAGAATATCGACATTATGCACTATGTCTTAGACACCGCATCACGCTGGGAATGTGAAGGAGAACAGGAAAAAAAAAATAAACAACTGATATGAATCCCAACAAGAAGACATATATTAGCGCCAAACTAACCACCTTGTTCAACACCAGGTACCAAAAGGTCCAGATCAGTCCAATTAAGACGACCAGATCTGCGAGAAGATTCAGGTCCGTCCTCGCAGCGTAGTAGGCTGGTTGGGTGACGCAAGTGCCCTTGACGGCCCAGGACGGCCAGTTTTACTCAAACGGGAAACGATAAAGCAACGTGGCGACTGAGGCAACCGATAATCATATACAGGTTGATGATGTCGATGGTATTGTAGCTGCCCGGTCCCAGAATGAATATGAAGACTGACATTTGAAAGACGGCGATAATCGGGTTGCAAAGCACATTGATGATGTACATCCAGATGCACGACAACTCGTGGTCATTCCACCGTATGTCCTTGATGTGGAACCTCATATAGGCATAGTTCATATCTGATCTTTCGGTTTCGTAGATCTCGTTCTCGTTAGCACCTGCTGGGGCTCAGGGTCAGGCTGCCCGTATCTCATACTTACGCATGTGAGATGCTGTCATGTGCGCAACCGAGAGCACCGTGGCGATGATTCTTAGAACCTCATCGAGGCCGAACGCCTTGTTGTTGACCCTGCTACATGTTCTCAAGCAGATAGCTGACGGCGCCATGCCGGTAATCCAAACAGGACTGGGAAGCCGCGTTGCTACATTCAGTTCGGTTAATCCCACGGGTCTGGGTGCTTGAAGTTGGCGGTTGACATGATGTCCCGTTTTTATCTGCGCAGGCGTCAGCGAACCTTTTTTCAATGTGGTAAAGCTTGCGCCGACAGCCGTCTGATCGCCTCGGACATAGACTGTTGACCTATATCATTCGATGACGCCGTGTCGGCGTAGGAATTGGTTGCTGATATGCGCGGATATACTCGACAAGAAGAAGCTCGGAATGTTGCAACTTGAGAAAGGCTTGCTAGGCTGACCTCGATCTCGCATGCTGGAAATGGGGCTTTGTTTGGGGCAACGCCATCTACATATGAGCTGAGGTCTTGATTGTTGGTATCCGGCGCACGTCCGGCTTCTGTAAGCATTGTCCACGGCTACAGCGGCTGTCTCAAGTCGCCTTACCGGAACCCGGGCTGGACGGTTAACTCCCCTCGGCAACCCCTACTGGGGCCGGGCACAGCCAGAATGAGGAAATACCAGGAATCATCCACACCATCGGCGTAAAAACCGATCCATGATTTGAATAGAGTACAGATAGTCAAGGTCGATGTATTCTCTTTCGGTTAGCAAAGCCTCGGTGAGAACCAAGTCTCGATCCGATTTGACCGAACAGAAAACCCGGTGAGTGCGAATTGCGCATTCAAATTACCGGATCTGCGAGTGTCAGGGCCCTCAGTCCGTTCTGGACACAGTATCTTGGATGGAAGGCTGGCTCTACTATGACTTTGGCATGGAGGCACTCTAAATTCCTCTCGGGAGCTTACTTTGTCGTTCCCATACGGGTATCTGTCTCGAGCTTTTTCGGAGCATCTGACTGCAACTCATGAGGGTAATGAGGCCGGTATATGCAGATGGGCCCTATCATGAACGATCACAGCCCTTTGTGTTCACGTTCTGATGCTCTGGAAATCCCATCGAAGTCCCCCGCTCAGCCGCAGTGGATTTCGCGTCCAACATAAGCCGTCCCTTGTCAAGTCTACGAAGTAGGGAAGTCCCGTCAGCAATACACGAAGTGGACCGCCCTATGGCCGTTGGGGAGCCATATAAATGCCCACAAGTCTGCAGCTTTGCATAGTGCCACAACGTCACAACAATGTCATCATTATTTTGTGACTTTGGATGTAAGTGCAACCGAAGTCGGAACTGTCAAATATGCTAAAGCTCTTCCAACTGGTGGGAAAGGAGACGTGAGCGGGGCTTGAGAGCATCTTGCTTGGTGTGCATTGCCTCCTTTTTTTTTTTTTTTTGAGGTCGCGATGCTCCAGGCGATTCCATTTGCAGACTTGACATAACCCTGACCCGGAAAGCATCTGAAGAGCTACCGAAAGCCCCCTTGCGGGAAACAGCGGATGAGATACGATTTTTTTGTTGGTAATTAGCGTGTCCCAAGGTTTTCGTAATGCTTAATCCGACAGTGATCTTGTCTGTTGAATGGGTAAACCTAGCAAACTCTTTTTTATTGGAAAATTGTAGCACAATGCAAGCGATTGACATTTTGGCTATACTTCTGCTGGTCATTGTGACAATCTGTATTCGATTGGGTTTATATTGAATCGGTATTAACATATTGGGTGGCAAAAATCCTGGTAACGTCTTTGCAGTGGATACCGGGTTTGCTTGAACAGGTACCGAGAACGGTACGACTCAGCTTGGAGTATTTGTCTTTTTCTCGTCTTCGGAAAGGTCCGTCGATAGTAGGGAGAAATCATCCGAAATCAGCATCAGGTACATCGTAAATTAGTTTCTAGAAACTAAGCTGACGACTCTGGCAACTCGAAAAAAAAACAGTGGTATATACGTACAAAGTACGTAGTTCTTCATATGTGATCTACAGATCCCAGTTCTCACACCCTACAACAGTTTAAGCGAGGGACTTTTGGCAACTGCATGACTTACTCGCGCGGTACTATGCAAGGATTTTGGTAATTTCCCTGGTAGCCTATATAGGTCTATGCAGTACATAAGCTGAAGCTTTTCCCCCAGCAATCAACAGCTTCCTGACATGTGGCTGTCATGATGCTGACCTAAATGCGTCCCTAGCTTCCAGCTCTAGCTTGTCAAACCAACCTTGATTCTCGCTCTGCAGAGTGCCGCCTGATACGACAATATCATGCAAGCTGCCGTTCCGCCGGAAGGGCTTGCAGGTGGCACAGTGACTACATTAATCGGCCTTTTGCACAAGACTATGCAGTGCCTTGTCAGAAACGAACAGTACTGATAGTCGCACCGGCATGATTGAAGTGTCGACCGCAAATTTCAACCTGAAGTATGAGCAAGATAGTCGGAGCTTTCCAGCAGCTTCATCCAATGCCCGCAGAGACGTGGAGTCGTCGTTATTGACGAACATGTCAACCTCCCATCGAGATAATGTATTTGATCATGCTTATTATGCAATGATGATGTCCGACATCCTCTCGGCGAAGGCTGTGCTAGGCTGGCCGACAACAGAAACGCGTTGAGGAAGTATAATTGTGTGCTTGTACTGACAAAATACGTCTGTTACTTTGTTCAAATAAAGTATGCGGTTGTTTCTTCAAGGTTCGGGATCGCAGAGGTAGTGGAAACCATACTATTTACAGATAGGGAGTATTATGGCATCCAGGATACAAATCGATACGTTACCAACCACATTAGAGTTGGTTGGCTTGTTTGCCTCAGCTTCAAGCATTGTAAATTTCAAAAGAGTCAAACCAGCTCATACTCCCTACCCTCGGGACTTGCGGGCTCAAATTCTTCGTATTCACCCGAGCTGCACTGGACGAGGAACCAGGATGCTGGTTGAAATGGTGACTCATGAGTTAAAAATATTAAAAATATACAGGCCTACGGACTCTAGAAGAGACCATGAACTTGAAGACTAGGGAACGAGATATTATTTGCTTGCGGATAGTCTTGGTTTACAAGGTAAGCATTAATTAGCAAGAAAACCAACAAATGAATAGAGCAAGCAGGTACAGTACCTAGTGATAGCCCTTCATGGGCAAACCCTCTGCACACCCCATCGGCACCTCTCGAGGCGTCCCATGCAGCCATTGGATCCCAAGTTTTGTACAACTAACAAGATAAAAAAGCATCGCCTACTCGTCGACGCAGAGAGTAATCGCATTTGGCCGGTCCCGAAGATTAAACCCTTTTCAAGAAACACTTTAGCTCTGCGAATGAACATGAGACTGGCCTGCGAAACATCGACAGGGGGCCATTTGCCCAACTCGCAAGTATATGGGGTACGTTTCTGTATGTCATCGGCCGCGCAACTCCACCCATTCATATGAGTTCGTTGGGATGCTCGAAGGGGCTTGTAGCATCATTACAAAAAAAAAGGCGACTTTGGATTTGAGTGAGGCTCATCTTCGATTGTCCAATCAAATTCCACCTTACCCACCCCTCCCTCCCTCTCTCCCTGCATGCTGCTGCATTGCCAACACATCAAAAGTCGATTCTTGGAACTATGCAACCACTTTGGAACTGGTTAGAATCTTGGCATCCTTGTGGGCGCTGACCCCCTTCGATGGCGCACTGCATTATTTGCGCCCAAACTTTGCCACCGCATCTGGGGGCTTTCAGCGAGCCTTTTTGAGTCTTTGACTTCATATTATTTCTGGTTTGATTTACCGGTGTGACGTTGTAGCATGCAGTGTGACGCGAAGACAAGCCGGTTAGATTGATGGTTTTCTTTTTGTGGGGGGTTCGGTCCTGAGCATTTTTAAAGGTAATACGATGCAAGTATAGACTGGCATTTTAACCGATCAAAAAGAAAAGAAAAAGAAAAAGAAACAAAATGAGGTTATCGCGGGTCCAGGAGCACGGTGATGTGATGATACGAACGTCTCATTCTAGGTCTAGTGGCTAATACCTAAGTAGCCTCGTGGCACAAGCTCAGGATCCTGATATGCTTGGTGTTCAAAGCATTCCTGGTTAGTGGTAAATATAGACAAGATTGGCTACGATGCCCTTGTAAACCTGAATATACTCGTTTGTTAGTCTTGTTAACCAAAGCCATCTGATGTTTGTTGAAGAGCACCCCGCAACGGGAACCCTCCCCAAGTGTTGGATCCTCGTTATCAAGACGACGTTGCTTCTTCGGTGAGAAGCAAGCAAAATGGGCGCTGGTAACTGTCATTGGAATATTTCAACTCTAAGCTGGAGCCAGTGGCAGATGAGGATATCTTCCGTTTTATCCACTTCAAAGGAGGTTGGCAATCAATCGTTCCAGACAACCTGTCCGTATTCACAAAATCCACCTCTACATCAAGCAGAACATCCATAATGGGGTAGTCTGAGCAAACACTCAGAACGTGGCAGGAGTCGGGCCTCGTATCGTTTGCGCGTTCGGATCGGGAATTGCTCAAGACCGCGTTGGGGGAGGCTGTGGGCTTTGTCAACGGCTTTGGACTCATCCATAACAACATCAGTCCCTGAACATTGTTTATAATCGGCAAGCAGAGCGGGCCGATCTCGAACTAACTTTGATCTTGCAGGGCTTAGGGAAAGCGACTGCAGACCTGTAGGCAATTCTACGTAGTTCACCGTCGCCGACTGCAACATCTTTTGCAAAGAGAAAACTAAAATGCTCCATCGACAAGGCTAGGAAAACAGAAATAGAGGATTGAAAATGTTGAGAGGAACGCAGCTGCCATCTTTGGGAATTGACATCTAGACTAGAGCCAGCCACCGAGACAGCAAAAACAAGAAAGAAAAAAAAATACAGCGGCAGACAAAAAGTCACATCGGATGCACCTTAAGTTATAATGCCGATGGGTATACCCGTAAAAGCAAGCGTCTGAATAATTCCTAGTCAAGTCCAGACTTTGAACGGGGAATTACTAACGGTGGCTGCACGTGGTAGCCCCCCTTTTTGCGGTGGACGGGACGGCATCATCAAGGGGCACCCATGGATTACATTCGGAAAAATCCCCAGACAGACCCTTGTTAATAACTGCCAGGATTGAGACGAGCTGACCCGAAGCTCAATTTGCAACTCTGCCACACCCGCCATCGATCTATTCGTTGATCAATGCTAAGATTGTCGCAATGGGCATCTTGCCGCCATTGAAAATCATTTAACTCAAGTACCTCTCTGTAGGTTTCAGTACAATCGCGTCTCCTTATCTGCCTTGACTTACATTACAGTACTTTCAGAGTCTCCCTGCTTCGGCTGGATCGGAACGGAACTGGATCAAATGAATCAATCCGTCAATTGCACAGGCTGAACACGCCCCTGACTCGATCGATAGCAGCCCAACTGTGGCAATACAAAGTTTCCGCGCGTCTCTTTTTGTGCCTTGGTTTCCTGCGCCAGTGGCAGCTGTTCGCTTGTCCTTGAGGGCGACCCTTGCCACCGATTTACTCGTTGCTCACCGCGACTTTCGACTTTCTTTAACATCAAACCTCTTCTTTGAGATATTACCCACAAAAATTAGGTCAAGCGTCGAAACTTGGAAACCCTGGCGCAATCAATGGAAGTACAGCCGCAGATATGACAGCATACTCACCATAGCCGAGTCGTCCGATTGCCCTGTTTCGTCAAGAGGAGGGCCCGCGGAGCCAATTGAGACGACTGGTAGTCTTAATCCTGGAGTGGCCAGCGTGGATGCGAAAAAAGGAACGAAGGCCTGGAGGTTATCGGTTGTATGCCGTTGATCTTGGGCAACGGGGCAGGCAGAAGCAGAGCGGCTCATTGGGTACTTTTCATCACTGCCCAGTCAGAACCTATTGGGGCCCTCGCAAAAAAGTGTCAACAACCTCGTGTCGTACTGTACAGTACAGCGGAAAGCGGCCCCACTTTATCAAAGAGCTTCATCCCATCTCCGACTCCAACGAGCCGCGGTATGTGGGATTACTCTGCTGCTATCCTTGTGTTTGCGCCCTCAACACACAATTCAACTGTCAGTCAACGACAAACGGCTATCCAAAACCAGCCAATGCTCACGCAAACAAATCTCAACGTCTCAAATTTCACAAATTCAAATTTATAATTTCATAATCCCTCCCTCCCGTGCCGCGATCTCCAGTCTCTGGCGCGTCGCTCTGCCGACCCGCTTCAGATCCCCTCCCCTGTCGCGCGCGACCAGAAAACTCGACCACTTGCTTTCCGTGCGCCACCAGAATTTTGACCCTGGCAAGCTCCCCCAGCCTCCTCAATATCATCCTCTCTAGCTCCCCCCCCGACCAGAACCCAAAGCCCAACATCGCTTCCTCTTCAGTTCTCACTCACCAACCTCTTTTTCCAAATCCCAAATCGACCTTGCAGTAAGTAGCCTCTTCCCAATTGATCCACCGAGCACCTCGGTCCGGCTCTTTCTTTTTTTTCTGCACGCGCCAAACTCGCCTGCAGTAGTCTGTCGTGCCAACTGTCAGCTCAAAACTGCGCCTTACGCTCACACTTAACCCAAATGGCTGGTAGTCGCGGCGCTGGATTCTCTTGCAACCACACAAAACCACACGAGCTTGTTTCCGTCGCCACCCTGGTGGTGACGCTCAAAGCTGTCCACAATACCGGCTTTACGTGCCCATGAAGAGCACCCCACAAGCTTGACCGACCCAAATTTTCAACATTACGACCGTTACGAACGTTACGACCACCCAACCACTTTGTATCAGCGCCAGCAGCAGCACCTTCCTCCTCGCACCCCCACTCCCCTCCTCACCCGCGATCACGACGGACGATCCACGCCCTCCTCGCACAGATCTCTCAGACGCACTCCCAAGTTCGAGGCTGCCGCTTCTAGCCCTAGATCCAGCCAGCGAACTCCTCGAAGGGTCCATATCGAGGCTGTCTCTGTAGGAATAAGTCCCGTTGCACGATACGTGACAGCCGGTTCCTCGGAGACCCCTCTCGATAAGGGAAAGGCCAAAGAAGTTCTACCACCACTCCCGGAGCAGAGCCAAACCCGCCAAGACTCCCCTGCACCTGAAAGGCCTGTTCGCCAGCCCCCCAGGCGGATACTCTCCCAAGATCTCAGCGAGGATCCCAACGATCAAGATTCTACTGCTCCCGCACAGTCTCCCAGAGAAAAGCGCGTCTCGTTTGTGCCACAGAAGACAGGGCTCGAACCTCATCCCGTCGTTCGCATCTCCAAGCACACTCACAGTGCCATCCTCTGGGCACTCGAGGAAGCCTTGCGTTATCCTAACCCATTCACCCCGGACCTGATTGAAGAGAGCGCATCGATGGCCGATCTCCTACATGGAGGCCCGGCGACGACCAATGGGCAGGCTTCAGGATCATCGCGCCCAACGGCCCCGCCGGCTCCCGTAGGCTCGCCCGCAAGCGGCATACGTGGTCCTAAGATGATCATGCAGGAACGGCGCGAGCGTGAGCAGCGGCGCAAGGACGAAGCAACGCGTCGAGAAGCCGAGGCGCGTGAGAGAGAGGAATTGGAACGCGACGCACAGGCCGAGCAGGAGCAGCGCGTATGGGAGGAGCGCGAACGTCAGCTCCGGCTCGAGCAACAGAGGCAGCAGGAGATCTCAAAGGAACTCCAGATGCGCGAGCGCGAGCGTAGGGCTCAACAACAACAAGCTGCTGGCGCTGATATACCACCCCAATCATTAGATCCAGCAATCCAACGGAGGCAACAGAGAGCCGCCGAGGCGCATGCAGCGCGGTTATTAGATGCACAACGACACGTGTCACAAACGCAGGGCCTTGCGGCAGGACAGCATTTGTCGCACGGCTCACAGCACAGAAGGCCTTCACAAACCCAACAGACAGGAGCACAACAGGCAGCAGGTCCCAGCTTCTCGGGCCCGCCCCCAACTTCAGCAGTGCCAGCTCCTACAAGTGGACCTGGCTACCAGACTGCCGAGCCGTCTGCAACAGGCGCCAACTCGAGCCGTCCTAGGAACTCGTTTCCGCACGCCTTTGAGCGATGGGAGGCTCTGTCAGCACACTGGGAGGGCCTGACCAGCTTCTGGATTCGTCGCCTGCAGCAGCACGCCGAGGAGATTGAGCGCGACCCGCTCTCGCAGCAGCTTGCGAGACAGAACACCGACCTCTCGGCCGCGGGCGCCAATCTCTTCCATGCAGTGGTCGAGCTGCAGCGACTGCGCGCCTCTTCTGAGCGCAAGTTTCAGCGCTGGTTCTTTGAGACCCGGACGGAAATTGAGAAGCTTCAGGAGCAAAATGCTATCCTGAATAGGACCTTGGAAGAAGAGAGGCAGCAACACGCAGATGCTATCCGCGACGCAGTAGAGCATGAGGGCGCCAATAGCAAGATACAGCGGCAGTTGGCCGAGATGCGCAAAGAGCTGCTGATCAGCAAGGAGGAGGCACGGCGGGCCTGGGAGGAGCTGGGCAGGAGAGAGGAGGCGGAGAGGGAATGGACCCAGAGTCTGCAACAAGGTCTGCCCACTAGTGTCGGTGGTGTCCAGGTCGTGCCGATGAACGCAGGCATCCCTTCGCGCAACGCCAGTACGAGAGATGGCTCACAGCCGCAACAACAGCCGCAGCAGCAACAGCAGCAGCAGCAGGTCGAGTATGGTTCATCGGCACAAGCCGGACCGAGTGACAATGGCCGTGGATCACACCGGCCAGCGTCATCCGGTGGGTACAGCGCAAACATGCCGCCAACAACAAGCAGTGGCGGTCAGGCGTACTACCAACCACAAATGCCGGCAGCGGCTTCAGTACATGAGCAGCGAAGCTACGGCGACGGTCGGTCAGAGGGAGGCTACAGCGAAGGCGAGTATGCCATCGACTCGCACGGCAATTTCATCCGCGATTCGATGGGGAACAAGATTCCTTTCCGTGGTGGCACCACATCACCTGCCGAGGAGGGAGCGCCTTCTGACCTGGGACACCACATGGCCGAGGACTACGACATGATGCCGCCCGGGAGCTCTCACAGTGGCGGTATCCCGCCAGCGCTGACGTACCCGCCCCCGCCACGGGAGCCTCCTCAGTGGCAGCAGGAGCCTCAGCCCCCAGCTGCAGACTATGCCGGTCAGGGATATGGCGCTCCCGGATGGGAGACAGTGCCGAGGCACAGACACCCAACGCGTTTGAGTGTGATTGAGGAAGACGAGAGGAGTCGTGCCAGCAAGACCACGAGCCAGATCAGTCGACCTTGATGGGGCAGTCATTCCATTCGAGTGACGGTTCCGCTCTCTTAATTGAACGTACATCGCACACGTTACGGAACAGTAACAGTATTTGTCTGGTAAACAAAGCGCGTCGGCCATGGTTACATTTGGATCAACACAGCCAGACGGGTTGTACGGACAGTCCAAATAGGAAACTATCCACGTGCTTTGTTTTCTTCTTAATTTACTTTTGTATTTGATCTTGAACCTTACAACGGCGAGGCGTTCCAAAACATCACGAACATTGCTCCAGACACTGGCTGGAGTCCTTCCATTTTAAACCTTTTTTTTTTCTTTCGAACTTTCTTACAATCAATGGGCTAATGGGCTTTCGGTCCTTCATATCTACTTAACCTCTCCCGTTTTTTTACTTGTTCATACGAGGGATTGTAGATGATGGGTCTCTTTCACTCGCGAATGGCTTTGTTACATTGTTCCGGAAAGTCTGGAGGGGGCTTCTTATTTTTTTGTTATCCTCAAAACTTTCTCAAACTACCGCTCTATCTTATTAACTTGGCACTTTCGTCGAAGTTAATAGCTACTATTTACTTTCTACGGCATCATTCGGTGAGGTTTCCGGTTCTAGTGGAGGCGATGATTTGACTTTCAGGGCTTTTCTTTTTTCTTTGTCTTTTTGGGGCCTTGGCTATCGATGACTTACTGGATACATTGGAAGGTGTTTGTTCCCCCCTTCCCATCAAAATCAGAAGACAGGTGGGTGTAATGGAGCTCAAATTATCAAATTGTACAATGATATTTTTATTTTTATTTTTTATTTCAAATCTTCAAATTTCACATGCTTTTAATGCTGTGACGTCGGTGGTCTGGTGATTGGTCATTTCTTGGCCGGCCTATCGTGACAGAGATTAGACACGTTGTTGTGCATGGAGTTAGTACAAAAGACTGTCAAGAGGCGGTTACTCGATCAAAACTGTGCCGCTGTTGACGCCATCCCGACGCGCGTTAATGGTGGCGCTCCTTTTTGTTCAGACCAATGCGGGATGACTGACTTTTGGGAGCTGTAGCTCAGCACGCTAGGAACCCGCCCCGTCAAAATGTGGATTGACGTCACATGCCAAAAGCGTGAGCTCCCTTTTATTCTTCCTCTACAGGGTCACACGGGAATTGGGGAGGGGACGATCAATTGGGTTTTTGTTTCTTATCGCTCCTGTTTGTTTTTTTTTTTTTGTGTCCCTTTGAGATTTGCGGGATCGGGTAACAACCCACCCCTTGCGAAATTGCTTTGCTCTTTTTCGAGCTTGTTCGAATGGGACGGTACAGAAAACTGGTCGGTCTATTCTTACGGTCGGGGAACAAGTAAATTGCTTGTTTTGTGTTTTTTTTTCTCTTTTTTTTCTGCTAGGTCAGGTGCCTGCAAGCTGCTATGCTGCTAGTCGACTGGCAATCTTTATCGGTGAATGCCAACGACGCTTTTCTTGATTCGGTTTATTTCTCAAGGAAAGAGGCTTGGGCGGAGGGAGATCCCTTGGTTTTTAGTTTTTCTTGACATATACGTATTTTTTTTTATTGTTCAAAGCTCTCTTGTACCCTGTTCACTCGCTTCATGTTCTAATGACCGCTTTGTGTTGTACGCTGAAAGTGTGCAACCGTTCTGTTTTGCAGGGTACACAGCAAGCACTAAAGAATAAAAGTGATAGATAGACATCTGTTTCTTT